>NW_010964999.1:66856-70107 GCF_000463585.1 Tarenaya hassleriana
GCGCGAGAACAAAATCTTCATACACTTGGCGAATATCTCGACAAAACCCGCAATCAAGGTATGAAAATTTTGACTTACGTATTTAACGATGCTGACTTGGACCCGTTTGATATAGGTAAGCATGTTTTGAGGACAAAACCTTCTCAAGGGGGAGGGAATGATGAGGACATCGGAGCAGCCAACAGCTTGGAGGCGGATGAGGATGGGAGCTTAACGGAAGGAGCTCTCCGGGATGATGAAGACTCGGCCTCTCAGGTGCCGGGAGTAGTTCCGAATGATCAACACGTTACACGATCATTCGAAGCCGCAAGAACGGAAAGTGACGTGCACCACGCGACGGCTCAACGAGCAAGCCATAGAACCGAGCCTCCCCTCACTCGTGCTAGAGCTCGAGCCCTTCGTGTCACGCTAACCAAGGCTGTCACTCAAAGTTCTTCACGGATTCCGGGTTCACGACAACAAGGATGCATCATTATTCGGACGAGAAGTGATTCGGAACAATTTCAGCATTAAGTCCAAATTGTCTAAGGCCTAGGACACGACCTTAATCAATTTTCGGCCCAAGAAGAAGGCCCACGGTCCAACCCATCAGCAGCCCAAAGAAAGGAGCTTTCCCAACAACTCTTTTCTACCACCTACTCACCATTAATGCACGTGGGCTGCATGTTGTTTAGCATTTATGTCTTTGTTGACAATTGTTGTTATTTAAACTCCTTTCTTTTCATTTTGTGATCAGCTTTTCATCAATCAAAAATTGTAGAACCTTTGTTCTCTTTCTCCACTCAAAGTGTTGAGATTATCTTTGTGTCTTGGTGTGTCCGAGGCCTCTTCTCTTCGGTGTATCCGAGAGACTCCTTCAGTGTGTCCGAGGAGATTGCGTCCGGTGTGTCCGACGCGCCCATATCCTTCGATTACCACCTCATCCCTTTTGAAACCTTTCTGAATTCGAGCGCCACACTCGTGAGCCGGTGATTGGAATCGATTCGCCATCAATCCACTTCGACTATCCCTTGTTCCTCCGTGAATTCGAGAGCCACTTCCGTGAGCCGGTGATTGCAGTTGAACTCCCCTATCCATCCTCTTCCGTGCGTGTATCACTTGGTATGCGGATTTTGTCAATTATTTGGTTTCCAAGGTGATTCCACCGGAGTTGAACTACAATGGAAAGAAAAAGTTCCTCCACGATGTTCGGGATTACTTTTGGGACGAACCATTTCTCTTCAAACGGGGAAAAGACGAATTATTTAGAAGATGCATCCCCGAAGAGGAAGTGCAGCAAGTGATCCATGATTGTCATGCATCGGATTATGCGGGTCATTTTGCTTCGGCCAAGACATCCGCGAAGGTTTTGCAAGCGGGTTTTTATTGGCCGAATCTCTTTAAGGATGTCCACCATTTTGTGAGCTCTTGCGATGCTTGTCAAAGAACAGATGATAGGTTTTAGGGTTTCATCAAAATTTTTGTTTTACATCCGCTGCGCAAACCCTAGAACTGATCTCTTAGGAATTAGATTCGCTCTTGAAATCTTAGGAACACCCAACATCCTTGTGGCTATAGATTATGTGACGAAATGGGTGGAAGTACTTGCTAGCCCGAAGAATGATTCAAGCACTGTTTCACGGATGTTCAAAAGAGATATATTTCCTCGGTTTGGAGTTCCGAGAGTGGTGATAAGTGATGGGGGAGCGCACTTCGTTAATAGAGTGATTCATGGCATATTGACTAAATATGGTGTTCACCATAGAGTAGCCACTCCCTATCATCCCCAAACGAGTGGCCAAGTGGAGGTCTCCAACAGGGAGATAAAACAGATCTTGGAGAAAACAGTGGCCAAGTCAAGGAAAGACTGGGCTTTGAAGCTTGAAGATGCGGTTTGGGCATATCGGACAGCATTCAAGACACCGATCGGGATGACTCTGTTTCAACTCGTGTATGGAAAAGCATGCCACCTTCTGGTCGAGTTAGAGCATAAGGCATATTGAGCGATTAAGGCGTTGAACTACGATTGGAAAACCGCAGCAGAAAAACGAGTGCTAGAGCTCCACCACTTGGAGGAAATTCGCCTGGATGCATACGAGAACGCACGAATCTACAAGGAGCGAGCCAAGAAGTGGCATGATCGCCACATCCTCCACCGAAACTTCCAACAAGGTGACCTCGTACTTTTATTTAATTCCCGACTAAAACTTTTTCCAGGAAAGCTTAAATCGAGATGGTCGGGACCGTTCACCATTAAGCATGTCACCTCACATGGAGCGGTGGAACTCAACAACGAGAAGGGCGGGTCATTCACGGTCAACGCCCAAAGGATCAAACCATACAACCCGGGGAAAGCTAAGCCGGGAGGAGGTACCTCTGTACTCTCCTTTTCTTCGATCGACTGAATGCCACATCGGTCTAGCTACGACCTTAACTAGCAACCCCGGTTAACCCCGGGATGTAAATTCTTCGAACCTCGTTCTTTTCTTCTTTTCTTCTTTCTATTCACCATGGATAGGCTCCAAATTCTCCCAAATCACTCCAATCAAACGAGTCCTTTCATCGGGGGGAAAAACGGGAGACGAAAAAATTTTTTAGCATTCGCCGGACTACAAAGAAAATGAATGGCCCGCCCGGTTCACCAGGCGACCGCCCATTCCGCGAGCGACCGCTCGAACAAAACGAGCCTATTCACCATGGATAGGCTCCAAATTCTCCCAAATCACTCCAATCAAACGAGTCCTTTCATCGGGGGGAAAAACGGGAGACGAAAAAATTTTTTAGCATTCGCCGGACTACAAAGAAAATGAATGGCCCGCCCGGTTCACCAGGCGACCGCCCATTCCGCGAGCGACCGCTCGAACAAAACGAGCGATCGCCCGCAGCTTTTCGAAAAAAAAAGAGAGAGAGAGAGAAAATTATCGAGCGATCGCCCGAGAAACCGAGCGACCGCGCGGTCGCGAAATCGAGTTTTTAACACGATTTCGGGAGAGAGAGCCGCAAGCTACAATATCCGAAAACCCTAACCGGTAAATTCCTCTCTGAAAATCGTGACATTAGGGTACTTTAGTTACAAATAGGTCGAAAGTTAATGGGTATAGCTGCTAGGGTTGGTTTCGAGAGATTTCGACCGGAAAATCCCGATTTCCGGTCGGAAATTTGATTTTCCGAACCAGTGAGCGGTCACTCGTTCTGCTCGAGCGACCGCCTGAGTTGTGAGCGGTCGCCCAGGAGCCCGCTCGAAAGACGAGCGACCGCCCGCGGAAGCACGC
>NW_010964999.1:70176-70727 GCF_000463585.1 Tarenaya hassleriana
CCTAACCCCACTGCCCCGATCCATATCGACTATACCTTTGCAGATGGCACCAAAAAGAGCCCGCACAAGCGACGTTGCTTCATCGTCACAGGAAGCCGAGTTCTCTCAAAAGAGAGAGATGAGACCGGACACAATCATCGAGATATTGGAGACGAAACAGAACCTCCTCGTCGAAGGACCACCCAAGCTGGTTAAGATCGGCCGACACGATGAAGCATACGAGCGGGCGAAGCACCTGTCGAAGTTGAAACAACGCCCAAGCAAAGCTATGTGCGAACGCACGATTCGAGGGTTGGGTATTCAAGCGAACGTCGAATACATATTCGACAAGCTCGGCTGGGGAGCACTGAGCAGGAGCGTCGAGCCCTCATTCAAGAGCGTAACCCGCGAATTCTTGGCCACCTACTCATGCTACTTCCCATCCGATGGCACGATTGACAAAGCGTACATGGAATTCCGCTTGAACAAGAAATGGGTGAGACTAAGCATGGCGCAATTTGCAAACATCCTGGAGGTCCAAAGGGGAACGCACTCCTTACTACCGACGATTT
>NW_010964999.1:70974-71870 GCF_000463585.1 Tarenaya hassleriana
GTCGACACGGGAATAGTATTCTACGAAGCTGATATGGTCGATGATCATATCCTCCTGGACATGGACGCCCTCCGACTCCGAGGACACATTCAGCGAAGGGGATGGCAGTGGATTTTCAAGGGAGATGACGGGATGACTCGAGGGCTTGTGCTCCCGTGCGAGCAGATCGAGACATTCACACCCGATACCCTGCGGCTGGACTTTCTCGACATTACCCCGGACCGATTGAGAATCGGGAGAGGGAGAACAACTGACCCCTCGACATTGGGAGTTGAAGGTCAATCGAGCTCCACCCCCGACCCTCGGCTTGACCTCATCTTGCAGAAGCTAGAAAGCTTCGACACTCGACTCACGACTATCGAGGGATTCGGCCCCCGACTCACCGCTCTCGAGGAATCCATGGAAGATCAGATGGGCACTTTGGAAGCCACGCTCACAACATCGATAGAGAGTGCCCAACGAGAGATAATGCGGGCGTGTGAGAAGATGATGGGTAACGACGACTCCGATGCGGGAGAATCATACCAGGAGTCCGAAGAAGAAGGCTCGTCTGCATCCGGGGCCAACAAGGGGAACAAGAAGACGGCCCCTTGATTCGATCATCGTTAGGATAGAAAGTTTAATATTTCCCATAGAACGGTGTTTTCATGTGTTTAAAACTCGTCTCGTGCTGCTCTTTTTGGATTGTCGGTATTACTATATGATGCTTTGACGTGCTTAAATGTTGATAACCTTGTCGGACTTCATGTTTATCCAGCATTTTCCCTGAAATCGTGTCAGATGAACTTTTTCACAGAGAAAATGGGCGGCCCGCTCAATTTTTCGAGCGGCCGCCCACTTGCGGATGAAAACGAGCGGTCGCTCGCCGATTCAAGCGGACCGCCCGACCCGCTTTG
>NW_010964999.1:71981-73284 GCF_000463585.1 Tarenaya hassleriana
AGCTATTTCAGATGGATTCCAGAAGTCGCTGGGGCAAGGTGCGCAAGTACATTTCGGAAAGAATACCCATCCTCCATGACTTCAAGCCACAGGGAATACCTTTCTCAAATCTCGTAGATACGGCTCCCATCAATGCCGATGCACCTTTTGTGGAACCAACTCCATTTCAACCCCAATCCGACGAGGAAGCACTCGCCCTACATCGAGTCCAAAACAGAGGAATCAGAGCTTCAAAGTTCGTGCATCACCGCATTCTACCAAAGCAACTCTACGAGAGAATCAGGGATATTTTCAACTCGCACGCTGGAATCGCCTCTTCCAAGCCAACCCTCGAACTTACCGAAGACTGACAACAGAATTCGCTTGCACCTTCAAATGCTTCATCCCGACTAATGGTAACCCCCGGGAAGGTTACATTGGCTTCAGACTTGAAGGGTGGCAATTCTATCTCCAGACTCGACCAACTTGAAGAAAAACACCTTGGAGAAGTGATAAAGGGGATTTGGAGACCTAGGAAACTTGAAGAAGAAGAAGACCATCATTGAAGACCATCTTGAGCTTCTCTTTTCCCTTTCTATGTTTTCTCATTTTGCTTTCTGTTTTGAAACCCTAGATATGGAGTAGTGACTTTGTTGTGGGTGAGGGATCCCCACTTTTGTATGGATACCTATGCTTAACCTATGATGTTTATGAGTTTTCTTCCATGGGTTTGATGTTTTGTGCTTAATGCTATCAACTTTGGCGAAATCTTAGTTGGTGTGATGTTAGAACACATTGATCATAGGGATATAGGGATGATGTTTGGAACCAAACATCAAATGAGTGAGTTATTCACATTGGGAGATGGCTTAACTTGCTTAGAGTTACCTCTTTCGAGCGGTCGCTCATTTCCGTCTGAAAAAAAAAAAAAAAACCTTTCCTACACCCTTACTCTCTGCATTCATTTTAGCTAAACATTGCATGACATTGTAGTTTCTCTCACATCGTATAGGTCTCATTGGATTACAACAAAGAAAAGAAGAAATCGAAGTGGACGATCACTCCGTCGGAAGAGGTACCTCACTTACTCTTTCCATTCGATTCACTTTCCACTTACTCTTTCTATACTCCTCACTAGTCGAGAATTAACACCGCGGACGGTGTTCAATTCAAGTCTGGGGGGGAATGATACTAACGTGTCTCGTATCCATGAGCCTTGCATATCACTTGCATTCTACTTTCATCGAAAAAAAACAAACAAACAACTTGCATTGTGTGTATAAATTGCATTCCTTGCATTGATCGACATTAATAGACTGCATAA
>NW_010964999.1:73594-74380 GCF_000463585.1 Tarenaya hassleriana
GCGAATGAATGTCACGTGGGATGATTTTGTCTCCTAAAGTCTAGGTGGAGTAGAGGTTACGAGCCAAGCGCAAAACGTCTCTCTAAAAACCGCCCTTTGACCTCTAAGTTAGGAAACCTATAGGAAGTAACAAGCCCTAGAAGATACGATGCATCCCGACACTCCTCTATCATCATCTCATTAATGAAAATCATTCGGGGACATGAGTGCGTCGAAAACGAAGGCTCGGGTCTAAGTTGTGGGACAAGAACACAAAAGAAATAAAAAAGAGAAAGAGTAGGCTTGTCAAATTCCAACGTCCTAGAAGCCCGGGATTACATCATATGAAAAAAAAAGGGAAAGAAAGAAAAAGAAAAAGAACACAAAAACACGAATAAAAAGAAAAGACATAGGGCAAGGGAAATAGTGGAATTATAGGTTAATTAACTTTTGGAGACCTCATTTGGGATGTGTCTAGGAGACATGCTCGGCAAGTAGGACCTAATCCATTTTAGACCGCAGGAAGCAATGGAAATCCCATTGATAGGCTTTCGCTTGAATGTTAGAAAAGATAGAGTATACCAAACTCGATTTCATTCGCAGCGACTTTAACCCGGACAACCAATCCACTCTAAACCCCCATTCGTATTCCAACTATATCTTATCACCCCTTCGATAGTTTTATGATTGCACATTTACTCGAGGACGAGCAAACCTCAAGTCTGGAGGGATTTGATCACACGGTTTTTCTATCGGTTTTCTAACATCGTGCATTACAATTCTTCATACATTTTAGGTATTATAGGA
>NW_010964999.1:74961-75167 GCF_000463585.1 Tarenaya hassleriana
GTCGAGTTAGAGCATAAGGCATATTGGGCGATTAAGGCGTTGAACTACGATTGGAAAACCGCAGCAGAAAAACGAGTGCTAGAGCTCCACCACTTGGAGGAAATTCGCCTGGATGCATACGAGAACGCACAAATCTACAAGGAGCGAGCAAGAAGTGGCATGATCGCCACATCCTCCACCGAAACTTCCAACAAGGTGATCTCGTA
>NW_010964999.1:75232-79049 GCF_000463585.1 Tarenaya hassleriana
AAAGCTTAAATCGAGATGGTCGGGACCGTTCACCATTAAGCATGTCACCTCACATGGAGCGGTGGAACTCAACAACGAGAAGGGTGCGTCATTCACGGTCAACGCCCAAAGGATCAAACCATACAACCCGAGGAAAGCTAAGCCGGGAGGAGGTACCTCTGTACTCTCCTTTTCTTCGATCGACTGAATGCCACATCGGTCTAGCTACGACCTTAACTAGCAACCCCGGTTAACCCCGGGATGTAAATTCTTCGAACCTCGTTCTTTTCTTCTTTTCTTCTTTTTATTCACCATGGATAGGCTCCAAATTCTCCCAAATCACTCCAATCAAACGAGCCCTTTCGTCGGGGCGGAAAATGGGAGACGAAAAAAAATTTTAGCATTCGCCGGACTACAGAGAAAATGAGTGGCCCGCCCGGTTCACCAGTCGACCGCCCATCCCGCGAGCAACCGCTCGAACAAAACGAGCGATCGCCCGCAGCTTTTCGGAAAAAAAAAAAGAGAGAGAGAAAATTATCGAGCGATCGCCCGAGAAACCGAGCAACCACTCGGTCGTGAAATCGAGTTTTTAACTCGATTTCGGGAGAGAGAGAGCCGCCACTTCACACAAAAAAAAATACCAAAACTCTCTCCCCTTCATTGAGAAGCTACCACCGCCGGATAGAGTCCGCCCCTTCGAAGTCTCACCGCGCCGCCATCGTTCCGGAACTACACACGAAAGCTACAATATCCGAAAATCCTAAGCGGTAAATTCCTCTCTGAAAATCGTGACATTAGGGTACTTTAGTTACAGATAGGTCGAAAGTTAATGGGTATAGCTGCTAGGGTTGGTTTCGAGAGATTTCGACCAAAAAATCCCGATTTCCGGTCGGAAATTCGATTTCCCGAATCAGTTAGCGGTCGCTCGTTTTGCTCGAGCGATCGCCTACAAAAGCAGGCGGCCCGCTCGTTTTCTCTGAAACCCGAAAACCGTTCTATTTTTCTCGCCCTAACCCCATTATCCCGATCCATATCGACTATACCTTTGCAGATGGCACCAAAAAGAGCCCGTACAAGCGACGTTGCTTCATCGTCACAGGAAGCCGAGTTCTCTCAAAAGAGAGAGATGAGACCGGACACAATCATCGAGATATTGGAGACGAAACAGAACCTCCTCGTCAAAGGACCACCCAAGCTGGTCAAGATCGGCCGACACGATGAAGCATACGAGCGGGCGAAGCACCTGTCGAAGTTGAAACAACGCCCAAGCAAAGCTATGTGCGAACGCACGATTCGAGGGTTGGGTATTCAAGCGAACGTCGAATACATATTCGACAAGCTCGGCTGGGGAGCACTGAGCAGGAGCGTCGAGCCCTCATTCAAGAGCGTAACCCGCGAATTCTTGGCCACCTACTCATGCTACTTCCCATCCGATGGCACGATTGACTCACCCCTTCGATAGTTTTATAATTGCACATTTACTCGAGGACGAGCAAACCTCAAGTCTGGAGGGATTTGATCACACGGTTTTTCTACCGGTTTTCTAACATCGTGCATTACAATTCTTCATACATTTTAGGTATTATAGGATGTTAGTCGGCCATGGGTAGGCTCTTTTGCTTGTTTTTCCCTTGCAGGACGATTCCATGAGAATTTTCACGGGCGTGGCACGAAAGAGCACGGTTTCAAGAAGACCCGGGGAGCTCAGAGAATTCAGGCGGGTCGCCAGTTTTATGGGCGACCGCCTGAAAATGGTTAAAAACGCAGAATTGGAAGTGTCAGAGAAGAATGAGTGACCGCCCGTTTTCTGAGCGACCGCCTGAAATTATGAGCGACTGCCTGAAAAGGAGAAAATGAGCGAGCCTGAAGAGAAAATGAGCGACCCTGAACAAAAAATGAGCGACTGCCTGATATCAAATGCGGTCCAAAAAGGAAAAACGCGAACTTTGAGGTGAAAACCTAATTTTGCACTTTCATTAAAAGAGGAGTTCGAGGAGAGAGAAGGGGGGGCTACACACCTGGAGAGAAAAATCAACTTGGAGAAGAGGAAAGGGAGATTTTGGAGATCTAGGAGGCTTGGAGAAGAAGAAGGCCACCATTGAAGACCATCTTGAGCTTTTCTTCTCCTTCTCTATGTTTCTTCATTTTTGCTTTCTGTTTTGAAACCCTTGATATGGAGTAGTGACTTTGTTGTGGATGGGGGAGCGCACTTCGTTAATAGAGTGATTCATGGCATATTGACTAAATATGGTGTTCACCATAGAGTAGCCACTCCCTATCACCCCCAAACGAGTGGCCAAGTGGAGGTCTCCAACAGGGAGATAAAACAGATCTTGGAGAAAACAATGGCCAAGTCAAGGACAGACTGGGCTTTGAAGCTTGAAGATGCGGTTTGGGCATATCGGACAGCATTCAAGACACCGATCAAGTTAATGGGTATAGCTGCTAGGGTTGGTTTCGAGAGATTTCGACCGGAAAATCCCGATTTCCGGTCGGAAATTCGATTTCCCAAATCAGTGAGCGGTCATCGTTTTGCTCGAGCGACCGCCTGAGTTGTCAGCGGTCGCCATGGCACCCGCTCGAAAGACGAGCGACCGCCTGCGAAAGCAGGCGACCCGCTCGTTTTCTCTGAAACCCGAAAACCGTTCTATTTTTCTCGCCCTAACCCCACTGCCCCGATCCATATCGACTATACCTTTGCAGATGGCACCAAAAAGAGCTCGCACAAGCGACGTTGCTTCATCGTCACAGGAAGCCGAGTTCTCTCAAAAGAGAGAGATGAGACCGGACACAATCATCGAGATATTGGAGACGAAACAGAACCTCCTCGTCGAAGGACCACCCAAGCTGGTTAAGATCGGCCGACACGATGAAGCATACGAGCGGGCGAAGCACCTGTCGAAGTTGAAACAACGCCCAAGCAAAGCTATGTGCGAACGCACGATTCGAGGGTTGGGTATTCAAGCGAACGTCGAATACATATTCGACAAGCTCGGCTGGGGAGCACTGAGCAGGAGCGTCGAGCCCTCATTCAAGAGCGTAACCCGCGAATTCTTGGCCACCTACTCATGCTACTTCCCATCCGACGGCACGATCGACGAAGCATACATGGAGTTCCGCTTGAACAAGAAATGGGTGAAACTCAGCATGGCGCAATTTGCGGACATCCTGGAGGTCCAAAGGGGAACGCACACCGGGGGGAAAACGGGAGACGAAAATTTTTTTTAGCATTCGCCGGACTACAGAGAAAATGAACGGCCCGCCCGGTTCACCAGGCGACCGCCCATTCCGCGAGCGACCGCTCGAACAAAACGAGCGATCGCCCGCAGCTTTTCGAAAAAAAAAGAGAGCGGGGAAGATTTCATGGGTGCAACATCCAGCGATCCGATACGCGCATCAAGTCATGTCCAACTTCATTTTCGCGCGAGACGAACCTGGCAAGATTCAGAAAATCGACCTGGGTTACCTCTATCAAGCATTACGGGAGTTTCATGATGGTCCAACTCTCGACATGTACGTCCGTTCCAAATGGAGCAACATGGACTTAGCTTCACGGGTAGCCATGCATCTCCACACATTGGCCTCCACCAAGGCCAACGAGACGTGCATTTGCGTGGGTGGTATGATCACAAAGATAGCACAGCGCGTCGACACGGGAATTATTAGGGTACTTTAGTTACAGATAGGTCGAAAGTTAATGGGTATAGCTGCTAGGGCTGGTTTCGAGATATTTCGACCGAAAAATCCCGATTTTCGGTCGGAAATTCGATTTCCCAAATCAGTGAGCGGTCATCGTTTTGCTCGAGCGACCGCCTGAGTTGTCAGCGTACGGCCAGGC
>NW_010964999.1:79727-84343 GCF_000463585.1 Tarenaya hassleriana
TTGGCCTCCACCAAGGCCAACGAGACGTGCATTTGCGTGGGTGGTATGATCACAAAGATAGCACACCGCGTCGACACGGGAATAGTATTCTACGAAGCTGATATGGTCGATAATCATATCCTCCTGGACATGGACGCCTTCCGACTCTGAGGACACATTCAGCGAAGGGGATGGCAGTGGATTTTCAAGGGAGATGACGGGATGACTCGAGGGCTTGTGCTCCCGTGCGAGCAGATCGAGACATTCACATCCGATACCCTGCGGCTGGACTTTCTCGACATTACCCCGGACCGATTGAGAATCGGGAGAAGGAGAACAACTGACCCCTCGACATCGGGAGTTGAAGGTCAATCGAGCTCCACCCCCGACCCTCGGCTTGACCTCATCTTGCAGAAGCTAGAAAGCTTCGACACTCGACTCACGACTATCGAGGGATTCGGCCCCCGACTCACCGCTCTCGAGGAATCCATGGAAGATCAGATGGGCACTTTGGAAGCCACGCTCACAACATCGATAGAGAGTGCCCAACGAGAGATAATGCGGGCGTGTGAGAAGATGATGGGTAACGACGACTCCGATGCGGGAGAATCATACCACGAGTCCGAAGAAGAAGGCTCGTCTGCATCCGGGGCCAACAAGGGGAACAAGAAGACGACCCCTTGATTCGATCATCGTTAGGATAGAAAGTTTAATATTTCCCGTAGAACGGCGTTTTCATGTGTTTAAAACTCTTGTCTCGTGCTGCTCTTTTTGGATTGTCGGTATTACTATATGATGCTTTGACGTGCTTAAATGTTGATAACCTTGTCGGACTTCATGTTTATGCAGCATTTTCCCTGAAATCGGGTCAGATGAACTTTTTCATAGAGAAAATGGGCGGCCGGCTCAATTTTTCGAGCGGCCGCCCACTTGCGGATGAAAACGAGCGGTCGCTCGCCTATTCAGGCGGACCGCCTGACCCGTTTTGAGCGACCGCCTAAGCGGTCGCTTGGAATCCACTGTTTCAATCCAAGAAAAACGGGCGACCGCCCGGGAAAACAGGCGGCCCGCCCGTTTTTTCTGACAAATTCTTGACATTTTTTTAGCTATTTCAGATGGATTCCAGAAGTCGCTGGGGCAAGGCGCGCAAGTACATTTCGGTTAGAATACCCATCCTCCATGACTTCAAGCCGCAGGGAATGCCTTTCTCAAGTCTCGTAGATACGACTCCCATCAATGCCGATGCACCTTTTGTGGAACCAACTCCATTCCAACCCCAATCCGACGAGGAAGCACTCACCCTACATCGAGTCCAAAACAGAGGAATCAGAGCTTTAAAGTTCGTGCATCACCGCATTCTACCAAAGCAACTCTACGAGAGAATCAGAGATATTTTTCAACTCGCGGGCTGGAATCGCCTCTTCCAAGCTGAAGACTGACAACAGAATTCGCTTGCACCTTCAAATGCTTCATCCCGACTAATGGTAACCCCCGGGAAGGTTACTTTGGCTTCAGACTTGAAGGGCGACAATTCTATCTCCCGACTAATGGTAACCCCCGAGAAGGTTACATTGGCTTCAGACTTGAAAGGTGGCAATTCTATCTCAGGACTCGACCAACTTGAAGAAAAACACCTTGGAGAAGTGAAAAAGGAGATTTGGAGACCTAGAAAACTTGAAGAAGAAGAAGACAATCATTGAAGATCATCTTGAGCTTCTCTTTTCCCTTTCTATGTTTTCTCATTTTGCTTTCTGTTTTGAAACCCTAGATATGGAGTAGTGACTTTGTTGTGGGTGAGGGATCCCCACTTTTGTATGGATACCTATGCTTAACCTATGATGTTTATGAGTTTTCTTCCATGGGTTTGATGTTTTGTGCTTAATGCTATAAACTTTGGCGAAATCTTAGTTGGTGTGATGTTAGAACACATTGATCATAGGGATATGGGGATGATGCTTGGAACCAAACATCAAATAAGTGAGTTATTCACATTGGGAGATGGCTTAACTTGCTTAGGGTTCATGATAGGGTACATTAATGCATCTAGAGATCATTTAGATCATTAGAAAATGGGTAAATCGATTCTCTAGGTAGTGAGTTTAAGCTCGGGAGAGACAAACTCTAGATGAAGTACTTGAAACTCTAGATGGGTAAATCAACCGTCCATGCAAGTCTTGAGGGATCCCGAACCCACAACGCCTAGAATTATTGTTTGCAATCCCGTTAATTTCATTTGCGAAATTTCATTCCGATACCCATCACAAATCACATTTTTATTTGACCATCAATCTAGCTTAGGGATAGACTAATACGACATAGTCCTCGTGTTCGACCCCGTTACTACAACTACCGTATACTTGCGAATAGTGGTACGAATCGGGTAATATATATAACTCGGTGCGTGCGCATCAAGTTTTTGGCGCCTTTACCGGGGACTAGAGAAAATGGGCGGCCCGCTAGGAAATCTGGGCGGTCGCTCATTTGTGGAACATAAGTTTTGAAATTTGCTCAGAGAAAATGGGCGGCCCGCTCGTTTTTTCGGGCGGTCGCTCATTTGTGGAACATGAGTTTCGAAATTTGCTCAGAGAAAATGGGTGGCCCGCTCGTTTTTTCGAGCGGTCGCTCATTTCCGTCTGAAAAAAAAAAAACCTCTCCTACACCCTCACTCTCTGCATTCATTTTAGCTAAACATTGCATGACATTGTAGTTTCGCTCACATCGTATAGGTCTCATTGGATTACAACAAAGAAAAGAAGAAATCGAAGTGGACGATCACTCCGTCGGAAGAGGTAACTCACTTACTCTTTCCATTCGATTCACTTTCCACTTACTCTTTCTATACTCCTCACTAGTCGAGAATTAACACCGCGGACGGTGTTCAATTCAAGTCTGGGGGGAAATGATACTAACGTGTCTCGTATCCATGAGCCTTGCATATCACTTGCATTCTACTTTCATCGAAAAAAAAAACAAACAAACAACTTGCATTGTGTGTATAAATTGCATTCCTTGCATTGATCGACATTAATAGACTGCATAAGTGCATATAGGTCTAGGAACACATGCATACACTTCCATAAGGTTTTTCTTCTCAAAGATTTGGTCGGTTGACGATGTGGGGGACATAGGGTGAGGATTGGCTTGGAAAGGTTTTAGGAGCTAAGTTTAGACTTATCTAAAGAGTTGAATGGATTGTCGAGTGAGGTACAAATATCTGATCCAACCCTAGAGCGAATGAATGTCACGTGGGATGATTTTGTCTCCTAAAGTCTAGGTGGAGTAGAGGTTACGAGCCAAGCGCAAAACGTCTCTCTAAAAACCGCCCTTTGACCTCTAAGTTAGGAAGCCTATAGGAAGTAACAAGCCCTAGAAGATAAGATGCATCCCGACACTCCTCTATCATCATCTCATTAATGAAAATCATTCGGGGACATGAGTGCGTCGAAAACGAAGGCTCGGGTCTAAGTTGTGGGACAAGAACACAAAAGAAAAAAAAAAGAGAGAAAAGAGTGAGCTTGTCAAATTCCAACGTCCTAGAAGCCCGGGATTACATCATATGAAAAAAAAAGGGAAAGAAAGAAAAAGAAAAAGAACACAAAAACACGAATAAAAAGAAAAGACATAGGGCAAGGGAAATAGTGGAATTATAGGTTAATTAACTTTTGGAGACCTCATTTGGGATGTGTCTAGGAGACATGCTCGGCAAGTAGGACCTAATCCATTTTAGACCGCAGGAAGCAATGGAAATCTCATTGATAGGCTTTCGCTTGAATGTTAGAAAAGATAGAGTATACCAAACTCGATTTCATTCGCAGCGACTTTAACCCAGACAACCAATCCACTCTAAACCCCCATTCGTATTCCAACTATATCTTATCACCCCTTCGATAGTTTAATAATTGCACATTTACTCGAGGACGAGCAAACCTCAAGTCTGGGGGGGATTTGATCACACGGTTTTTCTACCGGTTTTCTAACATCGTGAATAACAATTCTTCATACATTTTAGGTATTATAGGATGTTAGTCGGCCATGGGTAGGCTCTTTTGCTTGTTTTTCCCTTGCAGGACGATTCCACGAGAATTTTCACGGGCGTGGCACGAAAGAGCACGGTTTCGGGAAGACCCGGGGAGCTTAGAGAATTCAGGCGGGTCGCCCGTTTTATGGGCGACCGCCTGAAAATGGATAAAAACGCAGAATTGGAAGTGTCAGAGAAAAATGAGCGACCGCCTGAAAAAATGAGCGACCGCCCGTTTTCTGAGCGACCGCCTGAAATTATGAGCGACCGCCTGAAAAGGAGAAAATGAGCGACCCTGAAGAGAAAATGAGCGACCCTGAACAAAAAATGAGCGACCCTGAACAAAAAATGAGCGACCGCCTGATATCAAATGCGGCCCAAAAAGAAAAAGCTCGAACTTTGAGGTGAAAACCTAATTTTGCACTTTCATTAAAAGGGGAGTTTGAGGAGAGAGAAGGGGCGCTGCACATTTGGAGAGAAAAATCAACTTGGAGAAGAGGAAAGGGAGATTTGGAGATCTAGGAGGCTTGGAGAAGAAGAAGGCCACCATTGAAGACCATCTTGAGCTTTTCTTCTCCTTCTCTATGTTTCTTCATTTTGCTTTCTGTTTTGAAACCCT
>NW_010964999.1:84732-88306 GCF_000463585.1 Tarenaya hassleriana
ATGGGTAAATCGATTCTCTAGGTAGTGAGTTTAAGCTCGGGAGAGACAAACTCTAGATGAAGTGCTTGAAACCCCCATTTGGAAGATAAACCTATAGATATTGTAGTATCTTCAACCGTCCATGCAAGTCTTGAGGATCCCGAACCCACAACGCCTAGAATCATTGTTTGCAACCCCGTTAATTTTATTTGCGAAATTTCATTCCGATACCCATCACAAATAACATTTTTATTTGACCATCAATCTAGTTTAGGGATAGACTAATACAACCTAGTCCTCGTGTTCGACCCCGTTACTACAACTACCGTATACTTGCGAATAGTGGTACGAATCGGGTAATATATATAACTCGGTGCGTGCGACATCAATATTGCATCTATTATCTGTGTTAGCATGTGTACTAAGCGACTTGCATGTTTTCTGTCTGTTTGTTTGTCTTTTTCTGTAGAATATGACTGCTGCAGGTAATCTGGCTAATCTCTCCATGCAATCCATCCTGGATCGGGAGAGACTCACTGGTGGAAACTTTCTCGACTGGTACCGCAACCTGAGAATTGTTCTCAGGCATGAGCGGAAGCTCTACGTGCTGGAAGAAGCCGTTCCTGAGGATGAGCCAGCGGCCAATGCGCCCAGGGCTGTCAGAGAGGCTTACCATAAGCACATCAATGACAACCTCGACGTGACCTGTCTGATGCTCGGATCTATGTCAGCTGAGTTGCAGAAACAACTCGAAGGAACTGATGCCTTCGAGATGATCGAGCATCTCAGGACTATGTTCGAGGAACAGGCAAGGGTCGAACGATTTAACGTCCTTAAGAACCTGGTCAACATCTCAGGACTATGTTCGAGGAACAGTCGAGGGTCGAACGATTTAATGTCCTTAAGAACCTGGTCAACTGTAAGATGACCAATGGTTCACCCGTGAGTACTCATATCCTCAAGATGAAGGGTTATCTAGAGGATCTTGACAGACTAGGGTTGGAGGTTAGTCGTGAATTGGCAGTATACCTAGTTCTTCAATCCCTGCCGGATAGTTTTGACCAGTTTGTCATGAACTATAACATGCATGGGATGGAGAAGGACTTGACCGAGCTACATGGGATGTTGCGGTCGGCCGAGCAGAACATCAAAGTCGAGAAGAGTGCCCTAGTGGTTGGAAAGAGTTCCAACAAAAGGAAGCGTTCCAAGAGCAAGAAAGGCAAGGGCAAGACGGCAATTGTTGCCGCCGAACCTAAGTCTAAGGCTGAGAAGGGAGAGTGTCATTTCTGCCATGTTATTGGGCATTGGCGCAGAAACTGCAAACTCTACCTGGAAGATCTGAACAAGAAGAAGCTTGCAGAAGCTTCATCTTCAGGTATCTTCGTTATAGAGGCTAATTTGTTCACTTCTACATCATGGGTATTAGATACCGGATGTGCCTCACACATTTGTGGAAATGTGCAGTGCCTGAGAAGAAGTAGGCAGCTAGCGAAGTGAGAAGTGGATCTCCGCATCGGGAATGGAGCAAGAGTTGCTGCGTTAACCGTCGGGACTTATGATCTTACTTTACCTTCTGGACTTGTGTTAGAATTACATGATTGTTATTTTGTACCTGCCATTATCAGGAATATTATTTCGATTTCATGTTTGGATTTTGATGGTTTTCGTTTTGTCATTGAGAACAAAACTTTATCTATTTATAGAGGCGCTTTATTTTATGATGAACCATCTGGATACAGGTCGATCTATAATGTTAGTACCAAGCGGTTTAAGCCGAACGACTTAAATCCGACCTATCTCTGGCATTGTCGACTTGGTCACATCAATGAGAAACGCATAGCGAAGCTTCATTCTGATGGACTTCTTGATTCTTTTGATTATGAGTCAATTGAATCATGCGATTCTTGTTTGATGGGCAAGATGACAAAATCTCCTTTTACTAGAAAAGGAGAACGGGCAACAGAGTTGCTAGAACTCATACATAGTGATGTATGCGGTCCTATGAGCTCACCCGTTAGAGGAGGTTATCTGTACTTTGTTACATTTACTGATGATTTCAGTAGGTACGGTTATGTCTACTTGATGAGACATAAATCTGAAACACTTGAATTGTTCAAGATTTTCAGAAACGAGGTACAAAACCAACTTGGCAAGACGATCAAGTTGCTTTGATCTGATCGAGGTGGCGAGTATATGAGCCAAGAGTTCACTGACTATCTGGCAGATTGTGGGATTGTCTCACAGCTGACTCCACCTAGAACACCACAGTGGAATGGCGTGTCCGAGAGGAGGAACCGAACCTTATTAGATATGGTACGGTCTATGATGAGTCAGGTCGATCTTCCTAAATCCTTCTGGGGCTACGCTCTGGAAACGGCTGCGCTTATACTGAACAACTGTCCAACAAAATCGGTTCAGAAGACACCATATGAGATATGGACTGGGAAGCGTCCCAAGTTAGCGTTTATGAAGATTTGGGGATGCGACGTTTATGTGAAACGTCTGGCTTCTGATAAGCTATCCGCCAAATCTGATAAATGCATATTTGTGGGTTACCCTAAGGAAACTAAAGGGTATTGGTTCTACAATGCATCCGAGAACAAAGTGTTTGTTGCTCGGAATGGATCTTTCTTCGAGAGAGAGTTCGTCTCCAAAAAAGTCAGTGGGAGTAGAATAGATCTTGAAGAAGTTCGAGAACCACAAATGGTCGAAGAACCGAGTGAACAGGTCGAAACAGTTCAACCTGTTGATACGTGTGTATCGAGTCTAGAATTTATAACCCGATTCACAACTCACCGCAAGGATACGGATCGTCGTAACACGGGGTCGAACACAAGGACCGGTTGCTAAATCCAAATCTAGATCGAAAATAGATCAAAGCAAGCAAGCAAGTGGAAGTGATGGTGGAAATAAGTGGAATCAATGGAAAATAAAATAAGAAAGCAAATAAAAACGAGTAACCTATCAAACAAGGATGACTACGGGCGTCGGGATCGTATTCGCGTGTATGGGTATATGCTAAGCATGCGAGAATAACGATTATGACTTGTATTCGGGAATCATCAAGCAACAAAGATAGAGAATTCACCTCTCGGTCTACTAACTCCCTACCTACAGAGTAACTCGTCAATCTCTCGATCTATTCAAGTTAACCCTAGGTGCATAAAGAACGCTATCATCAACCCTAAATCGATTAAACCATATCTCTATGTGAATAATACGATCTATCCTATTGATTTTGATCCGAAACAAACCCATATCTCTATGTGGTTCAGAATCCAAGATAATTGATCAAGGGGTTAGCAAACATCAATCCAATAAAAGTGCAAATCAATAGAACCGAATCAAATAAAAAACGAAATCCAAGTTAGGGTTCAAACATACCCAAAACACATACGAATCCCTAACCCATAGCCGTGGATCTACTCACGGTTCATAGAAAACAATAGAAAGAACAGAGAAAAAGAGATAAAAGAAGGGATAGAAAAGCTCATGTCGATGTCTAGTCTTCACGATCGAATCCTCCTTCTTCTTCCCGAAATCCCGTGAACTTCTATTCTTCTCTCACCAAAAGCTCTCCAAAAGTCTGTATCTA
>NW_010964999.1:94199-99794 GCF_000463585.1 Tarenaya hassleriana
GTGTTCTCTGAGGTTCTCCCCTCTACTAGGACGTGGCTAGGGCATTTTTATAACCCTAGGGCGGCTCCCAAGAGTCCTATTCCCATTCAGATGCTGAAAATCGCGAAACAGGGTTTTAGACTGGATCCGGACCGATTCCAGGTGGATCCGGACCGGATCCAGATTCCTGGGGTCAAATTCTGCGTCCTTGATCCGGACCGATTCCAGCCGGAATCGGCCCTGCACCGGCAGTTCTCTGGTCTTCACGAATTCGCTCATAACTCTCTGCTCCGGTGTCGGATTTACGCGATTTTGGTGTCTACGCGAAGCTCTTGAAGTGATCTTTCCAATGGTATAAGTTTCGCACGATTTGGACCTCTGTAGAGAAAGTTATTGATGTCGCAACATGAGTACCTCATCCGGACTTCTCCTTTAACGCTCCAATTAGCTCCTTTTCGAGTCCAATCATCTCCGAAACCTGTAACTCTGCAAAACTAGAGCACAACCGGGTTTTGTATCCTAACACGCCTAGAATGCCTATGAATGCATGTGATTATCCTATAAAACCTAGACAAACTCTCATCAAAATATAGAGAAGAATAGGAGTTATCACCTGTATCACAAGTTGTTGAGTCAACACCTCCTAGTGAACCTCGGAGATCTGGTAGAATTCGCCAAGAGCCTACAAGATATGGTTTTCTTGTATCTGGAAACGACAAACTCATGTTGTTAGAACATGACGAGCCTACGTCGTATTCAGAGGCTGTGGCGAGTTCTGATTCCGAGAAATGGCACCAGGCCATGGAATCTGAGATGCAATCCATGTACGACAACAAAGTGTGGACTTTGGTCGATTCTTTCAATGGTATTAAGACCATTGGATGCAAGTGCGTTTTCAAGAAGAAAACCAACATGGATGGCATCGTGCATACCTATAAGGCACGACTCGTTGCGAAAGGGTTTCGGCAGATTCATGGTATAGACTATGATGAAACCTTTTCACCAGTCGTGATGCTTAAATCCATACGGATTCTGCTAGACATAGCTGCGTATTATGACTACGAGATATGGCAGATGAACGCCAAGATCGCATTCCTTAACGGGAATCTGCTCGAGGATGTGTACATGACACAACCCGAGGGCTTTGTCGATCCTAAGAGTCTGAGGAAGGTATGCAAGCTTCAGAGATCCATTTATGGACTGAAGCAGGCTTCGAGGAGCTGGAATCTTCGATTTGACGAGGCAATCAAAACGTTTGGCTTCCTGCAAAACGAAGATGAGCCATGCATTTACAAGAAGGTTAGTGGGAGCGCAGTGATTTTCCTTGTGCTCTATGTAGATGATATATTGCTCATCGGAAATGATGTTCCTACTTTGCAAGGAGTAAAATCCTGGGTAGGATCAGTCTTTTCGATGAAAGACTTAGGAGAAGCCGCCTAAATTCTAGGCATCAAGATCTATAGAGATAGATCGAGAAGGCTTCTTGGCCTAAGTCAGAGTACATACATTGACAAGGTCTTGAATCGGTTCAAGATACAAGACTCCAAGAGGGGTGCCTTGCCAATGGGACATGACGTAGCTCTTAGCAAAACTCAGTGTCCAAAGACACACATTCCTACCTTGCAAGGAGTAAAATCCTGGCTAGGATCAGTTTTTTCGATGAAGGACTTAGGAGAAGCCGCCTATATTCTAGGAATCAAGATCTATAGAGATAGATCGAGAAGGCTTCTTGGTCTAAGTCAGAGTACATACATTGACAAGGTCTTGAATCGGTTCAAGATGCAAGACTCCAAGAGGGGTGCCTTGCCAATGGGACATGACGTTGCTCTTAGCAAGACTCAGTGTCCAAAGACACAGGATGAGCAAGAGCGCATGAGTAGGATTCCATATGCCTCGGCAATTGGATCCATCATGTACGCCATGTTGTGTACTCGCCCAGATGTATCATATGCATTAAGCATGACTAGTAGATATCAGTCTACACCAGGTGAGGCTCACTGGATTGCGGTCATGAACATCCTTAAGTACTTGAGAAGGACCAAGGATTTTTTCTTGGTGTATGGCGGATTGGAAGACGAGCTCGCTATAAGTGGTTATACCGATGCTAGTTTCCAAACCGATAGAGATGACTTCAGATCGCAGTCAGGTTATGTTTTCTGCCTGAACGGTGGGGCTATCAGTTGGAAGAGTTCCAAACAGCCAACCTTGCAGATTCGACTACAGAAGCCGAGTACATAGCAGCATCGGATGCAGCTAAGGAAGCTGTTTGGATCAGGAAATTCGTGGGAGACCTGGGCGTTATTCCTAGCATTGCAGATCCCATTGAGTTGTATTGTGACAACAATGGTGCGATTGCGCAAGCTAAGGAACCCCGGTCACACCAGAGATCCAAACACATACTCAGGCGATTTCACTTGATCAGAGAAATCATCGACAGAGGAGGCGTGAAGATAAGCAGAGTGTCGACAGATGATAATATTGCCGACCCATTGACGAAGCCTCTCCCTTCGTCAAAGCATGATGGTCATGTTAAGGGTATGGGGATTAGATGCTTGTAGGATATATCATAGAGCATAGTGGGAGATTGTTGGTTGTAATGCTCTAGGATGATCCATGATATGACATTTGACTTTGTATTGATTCATTGAGTTGTGAATGCATTACTTTTCTGTTATACGATTAGCATGTTTATTGTATTTCGGCATCCTTGAATCATTAGAGAATGATTCTAAACTCCCTAGTCAGTCATCCTTGTGGGAACAATGATGAATTAAGATTAGCATGAGGTGTGATCAATGCATTGGATGCAGATCACAATCATGGGTACTCGTTGTGAACGAGTGACTGGATTACCCGCATGAGATTGTCACATGGACAGAGTCATGGCTTGAATCTCATACAGCGGTTCATTCATGGATCCTCATACCTGAGATATCTAGAGTATCTGATATGAGGAGTGGCGTATCTTGACTGCGTCAAACGTCGTCTTTAAACGGATGATTATAACGGCGTTGATCAGATACGTTCACGAATCATATGGAGATAGTAGACATGCAATATGGGATTTGTTGTTGGTTTAGTGCTCTATGATGTACTGTTATGTGAGTTTTACTTAGATACATTTGATGTATTAACATTTTCTATAGTTTATGGATGAGTGTTTGATTCATTACATATTCTGCATGCTTTAATATGTTATGAAATCCATGTATTGTTATGAACAATACTAAACTCCCTAGTCATGTATCATTGTCGGAATAATGATATATCAAGACTAGTATGATGTGTGATTGATGATCATAGAGATGATCATAGGTATTGGATACAATCACAGTCATAGGTATTCGTTGGAGAACGGAATACTAGATGACCCACATGAGATTGTCACGTGGACTAGCGTCATGACTTGAATCTCATATGGCGGTTCCATGATTGGATCCTAAGACCTGAGATATCTACAGAATCCAACATGAGGAGTTGCGTGCTTTGAATACGTCAAACGTCCTACGTAACAGGAGGACTATAAAGGCGTGTATCAGGTACGAAACGAATCATGTGCTGGATTGTAGATAGTCAAGATGGGATTTGTACCTCTCGTATAAGAGAGAGATATCGTTGGGTCCCTCGTGTGAGCGAGACTGTAGAAATGTGTGGCCGCACTATAGACGAACATCGTCTATTTCAGACAGTCAAACTCAGTGAATGAGAAAGCAGTCGAATCAGATAAGGTGGCTTGTCCATGCCTTATATTCGACATATGATATCGTGATACAAAAGGATCATCAACCGGAATCATCTTTGGCGTTCGTAAGATCACGAACAAACTCTATTCGAGATAGGTAGTCATAGTGTCTTGCTAGAGACCGCCTATGACTTGTATATCCGGAATAGAGATTTCGGGTTATACTGCTATATCGAATGAGCCTATAGGGTCACACACGCAGGGAAGGACAAATGCACGAGAAAACGTCGAGAAATCTGGACAAGAGGTCCGGATCATTCGGTCTAGGAGTGGACCGAACGGACCAGAGCATCTAGTCCGAACGGACCAAGTTGTTGGACCGAACGGACTAGAGAGTTGATAACTCCTAATTCTCTCTATACTCCCAGGATGTTTTTATAGGATTTAGACGAGGATTATATGCATTTGTAGGCATTATAGGCGTGTTAGGCCAGAAACTCGGTTTGGTTGTGTTTTCATAGGATTACAGGTCTCGGATGCGATTTGGAGCAAGGCGGGAGCAATCTGGAGCTAAAAGGATGAAAGAGTCAAGAATTTCCCGCCTTGACTCGGCCCGAGTCAGACACCCCGAGTCAGAAGGCCCGAGGCAGACACCCCGAGTCAGAAGGCCCGAGTCAGAAGAATGGGCTGGGCCGAATTCTTAAAAATCCCGTTTTGACTCTGTCGAGTCAGATTACTAACTCGGTCCGAGTCAAAACCCAGAAAAAACCCAGATTCGATTTTTCAGAGTTTGAACGGGAGTAGGACTTCGGGAGCGCCGCCTAGGGTTTATAAAAAGTGCCTACAGACGTCCAAGAAGGCGAGACAGACTTTATACAGATTTTTGGAGAGCTTTGGTGAGAGAAATAGGAGTGAAACGGGATTTCAGGAAGAAGAAGGAGAGCTGGAACGTGAAGATCGCTTGCTGTCGACATGAGTCTTTCTTCTCCCTCTTTTCTTTCTGTTTCTGGTTTTGCTCAGTCTTTTTCCATGAACCTGAGTAGATCCACGGCTGTGGGTTAGGGATTCGTTTGTGTTTTGGGTATGTTTGAACCCTAACTTGGTTGCGATTTGGATTTGTTTTCGATTTTATCGATTTGTGCTTTATTCGATTGGTGTTTGCTGACCCCTTGTCCAATTATTTCAGATTCTGAACTATATAGGAATATGGGTTTAGTTTCGGATCGAAATCGATAGAATAGATCGTATTATTCACATAGGAATATGGTTTGATCGATCTAGGGTTGATGATAGCGTTCTTCATGCATCTAGTTTGATAAATCACATAGGGATATGGATTTAGAGAACTTTAGATAGTGAGTTATATGCCGGGAGGTGATTTCTCTATCTTTGTTGCTTGACGATTCCCGAATACAGATTCAATATCGTGATTCTCGCATGCTAAGCATATACCATACACGCGAATACTTTCCCGACACCCACGGTCATCTTAGATTGCTAGTTTACACATCTTTATTGCTTTATTTCCTTATTTTCTATCCTTTCTATATACTTCCACCATCACTTCTACTTGCTTGCTTTGATTTAGTCTCGATTAGATTTAGATTTAGCAACCGGTCCTCGTGTTCGACCCCGTGTTACGACAATCTGTATCCTTGCGGTGAATTGTGAATCGGGTATAAATTCTAGACTCGGTACACACGTATCAAGTTTTTGGCGCCGTTGCCGGAGACTGGTTAGCCTATTTCTAGGTCTTCATTGATTCTAGATCTTAGCTTGTTTTCTTTTTCTTTTTCTTTTTGTTTCTTTGGTTTTTGCGGATTCACTTGGTTTCGAGTTCTTCTTTTTCTTTGCGATTTGCAGGATTTTAGTGCATGACACGTAGCTCTACTCGGAAAGAAGACCTAGTCTACGATCCAGAGATTGAGCGTACC
>NW_010964999.1:99935-108479 GCF_000463585.1 Tarenaya hassleriana
TATGTCGAGGTCAAGTAGTTCGCACGACCATGCAGTTCATGTGGAGGAGCATCAAGAGAATCAAGAGCACATGAATCCGCTCTATGATCAGCAGACCGAGGGCGAAGCTACCTACGTTGCAGAGGAGACTTTTGGTTCGTACATTGCACCGAAGCGCACCCAACTCCTATCATGCATCAATCGTCCGCCCATTGACAGTTTTGAGCTACCGCCACAGTGCATCACGATGTTCAGTCAGGCGAGTTGGCGAGTTTCAGAGGACGGCCTACAGAGGATCCCATTGCTCACTTGACTCAGTTCAAGATGCTGTGTAGATCAGTTAGGAAGGCACGAGGGATGACTATTGAGGATGTATACTTGGAGGCCTTTCCTTTTTCACTGATGGACTGGGCAAGAGATTGGCTCTACACTCTTGAGCCAAACTCGATTACGACATGGGAGGAGCTAGAGGAGCAATTCATGGCGAAATACTACTCCCCAGAGAAGACCCGAGCCGCACAGAGATCCATACACAGCTTCACTCAAGAGAGTGATGAGAGTCTGTACGACGCATGGGAAAGATTCAAAGGCTATCAACGCCTTTGTCCACACCACGGCATGGATAAGCGGCTGTTGCTTTCCACATTCATCCACGAACTGAGAGACGACACTAGAGCATGGATGGATGCAGCTTGTGGAGGGAGTGTATATGACATTCCCTTTGACATCCTAGAGATGCAGATTGCGAAGATGGCTAAAGCAAGAGGGATGTCAGGAGATAGCATCAGACGCTCTACAGGACGGGTAGATTTGGGCGAGTCCGCTGCTTTGAAGGCAGTCATGTCTGATTTATCGGCGATCAAGCAGCATATGGGACTCAAGAATACGTCTATCCCGCAGAAAGTCCAGCCTGATATGTTTTTGGTTGATCAGGCCACATCAGAGGAAGAACCGTTTGAGGACATCAACTACATTGGAAGGAATCAGTACCAGAATCCTTCTAATCTCAACAAACGAATGCGCCCAGGAATCATCCTGGTTTCTCCTACGGAAATCCGAGCGGAGCATTGAATGCGCAGCAGCAGAGCGTTTCAAGAATCCCTCAGAATCCACCGGGCTTCACTCAGTCACGTTTTTAGGTGCAAAATCAGGGATATGAGCAGCAGAATCCAGGATACGGGCTGCAGAATCAGGGTTACCGAGCACCTCAACCTGCGAAGAATGATGAAGCGGACATCAAGACGATACTTTCCCAACTAATGCTCGATCAGAAGACATCATTTACTGAGTTGAAGACCGAGATACAGAGTATAAAAGTCAGGCAAGACACTTTTGAGAGGAGATTAGATGGAGTCGAGGCTCATCTGAAGCATGTGGACATGCAGATTGCGCAGCTTGCATCAGAACCCTCTAGACAGCAAGGCACATTTCCTGGAAAGCCCGAACCGAATCCACGAGAACACGTCAATGCCATTCAGCTTATAAGTGGAGAAAGTCTGCCTGAGACGGTCCCTATTACTACCACAGAAAAAGGGACGACGTCCAGATACACTGCTGAAGAGAAAGGGAAAACCATAGCTCACGAGACAACTAAGGTGCATGTAGAGGAAGCCGAATAGCCATATGTAGCTCCTCCACCTTATGTACCACCCGTTCCGTTCCCTTCGCGATTGAAGAAGCATATTGAGGATACACAGTTGTCTAGATTTGTTGATATGCTTCGGAAGTTAGAGGTTCAGATGCCTTTCTATGAGACTATACTCCAGATCCCTTCATATGCGAAATTTTTGAGAGATATTTTGACTAAGAAGAGGGTGATTGGGAAGGAGACAGTATCCTTGACCACAGAGGTGAGTGCTGCGATTCTACAGCATGAGTTGCCACGGAAGAGATCAGATCCTGGTAGTTTTTCGATTCCCTGCAAAATCGGAAACATTGCGATAGACCGTGCATTGTGCGACCTTGGTGCTAGCGTCAGTTTACTACCGTTGTCCATTTACAAGAAGCTTAATATTGGTGAGCTTAAGCCGACACAGATGGCGCTACAGCTAGCGGATCGATCTGTTAAGTATCCCGCAGACAGTAGCCTTGAGCACAGAGGTGAGCGCTGCGATTCTACAGCATGAGTTGCCACGGAAGAGATCAGATCCTGGTAGTTTTTCGATTCCCTGCAAAATCGGAAACATTGCGATAGACCGTGCATTGTGCGACCTTGGTGCTAGCGTCAGTTTACTACCGTTGTCTATTTACAAGAAGCTTAATATTGGTGAGCTTAAGCCGACACGGATGGCGCTACAGCTAGCGGATCGATCTGTTAAATATCTCATAGGTATTCTCGAGGACGTTCCTTTGAAAGTCGGAGATTATTATGTCCCCGTTGATTTTGTTGTCTTAGACATGGATGAAGACTCGAAGATACCGATTATTCTGGGTAGACCGTTTCTGAACACGGCTGATGCGGTTGTACACGTTCGAGCTGGTCGGCTTACCATGAAGATAGGTGACGAGACTGTTGAGTTCACCTTAGATCACAATATGAAACAACCATCCACTACCGACTCAGCGTGTTATGTTGATGTACACGAGATCTTGACGCAGGAAGTCTTCGATCAGTTCCGAGACATTGATCCACTTGAAATATCCCTTCTGGCATCAAACGAGAGTATATACAGTAATTGGGAGGATATTCGGGAGCTCACACAGGCGTTAGACGATGAAACCGAGGAGAAATTCGAGCTTCTGTACTCTGACTCGATTAGTCAAAGCTTGACTCGGACCGAGTCAAGTCGCTGGAACACTTCGAAGCTTTGTTAGCTTCAGACTCGGTGTCACAAAGTTCTAACTCGACCGAGTCAAGTGTTGACTCGGCCTTCCTTCGTTCTGACTCGGACCGAGTCAGTTCTCTGAGCCCCACCACCGACACCGAGGCAGCCCGGAACGTCTCTGAACCCTCCACGATGACTATTAAAGACGTTCCAGAGCCCAGAGAGCCACCATTTAGCACAAGGACGCTGAATAAAGCATATTGGAGTTTAGTGAAAGCCCCAAAGGTGGAGATGAAGCCCTTACCTCAAGGGTTTGGGAGAAAGGAACACACACACATGGATAGGAACACAGAACCAGCATTGGAGAGAGGTATGTATCCCGTCCATAATTCTATATCCGTGTTTGAACCTTCCATTACAGGTTCTCGAGTAGGGGTCATGAGCAAGAGAGGATCGAAACGAGCAAAATCATCGCTCAGAAGTCCACATGAATCACCTCCGTCACAAGTTTGGAAACCCAAGGAGGATAGACGGCTCAAGCGTCCACGAGATACAAAAGATGCGCTTAATGCTCAACATCCAGGGTGACGAAAGATCGATTATCTTCGCCTCTCAGACCCTCCCATCATTTGAGCAAGATAGGTCGAGCTAATGACGTTAAACAAGCACTTCTCGGGAGGCAACCCGAGCATTAGGTAACTTTTCTTTTTCTTTTTCTTTGTAGCGTAGGTAGTAGAGACCATGATTGTATTTTGGATCTTTCGGAGTGCATTGTTATTATTCTTTTGTTCGGATAACGTTTGTTGTTCTATGAACGTTTACACCGGCACACGAGAGATGAGCATCGACTTCCGAGAGACAACGTTTGATAGGTTCCAGTTTACAGAGTTTGTGAGAGCTCTGGCGTTTGACGTGAATTAACTTCATTGCGAGCGAACGAATTTCGCAGAGCTAGGCCTTCTCTACCCTTTTACTGGTTCTTTTCATACGTTATTGTCGATTCTACTCTTCCGGGCGAGAGTCTACACCGTGGACGGTGTATGGTTCAAGTCAGGGGGGTGGATAGATCCTTCATCCATTCAGACCTATCTACTTAAGATTGCATTTAGTTTAGGTGCATATAGACTTAGAAAAATTTTTCACTTTTGCATATCACTTTGCATTAGTTGCATTCACGTTTTCTTTTCTTTTTTTTCCATATAGATGATTTTTGTTAGGTTTGCATGATTGCATTTGACATATAAATTTAGATTCATATAGGTTCACGTGCATACCTAGAAAACCTGTTATGAGCATCATTTGGAAGATTTGTGGGATGATAGAGTAGGAATATCTTGGTGATCCAGTGACTTTGTAGAACGTGGTTGAACCGTGTCGAATTGATAGTTCTCCAGACTTTCTATTAAGTTTGTGGGATGGGGTTGTTATTTGGAACCTACGGAGTTGAAACGACTTATCCAGGTTATATGCTTCGTTTAGAACTTTTTTCGAGTCTTGCATGTCGATGAAATCTAGTTCAACGAATATCCTGGGAAAATAAAGCATCTCGACACTCCGCTGTCAGAATCTCGTCAACGAAAATCATTCGAGGACATGAGTGCATCGTTTGATGGTTCGGGTCTAAGTTGTGGGTCGGACATCGCATTGAGAAAAAAAAGAGAAAAAAAAGAGAAGAAAAAAAAAGAGCGAAAAGCGATGTCCTTCAACTTCAACGTCCTAGAAACCCGAGATGCCAGCGTTTGATAGAAAAATCCTACAAAAAAGTAAAAATCCAAGTATGAAGAAGAACTAAGATCGAATAGGCTAAGTTGAGATAAGGATTGGTTCGGAAATACGCTTGGTAAGTTGTAGAGATTCTAATGGGTTCTAGGTGGCAATAAAGGTCCCATGACTAGATAGATTAGTCTTTGGTAGAAAGATCACAGTAGACCGGTTTGGTTACGATTCACGAGAAGCTAGCATTAGATGGATGCTTCGCTTTTGAATTTCATGATGATGTTGTTTGATGTTCCTCATCCCTGTTTTGCAGATTTTATTCCTTCGTTCTTTACTCGAGGACGAGCAAAGGTTTAAGTCTGGGGGGATTTGATAACTCCTAATTCTCTCTATACTTCCAAAACGTTTTTATAGGATTTAGACGAGGATTATATGCATTTGTAGGCATTATAGGCGTGTTAGGCCAGAAACTCGGTTTGGTTGTGTTTTCATAGGATTACAGGTCTCGGATGTGATTTGGAGCAAGACGGGAGCAATCTGGAGCTAAAAGGATGAAAGAGTCAAGAATTTTCCGTCTTGACTCGGCCCGAGTCAGACACCCCGAGTCAGAAGGTCCGAGGCAGACACCCCGAATCAGAAGGCCTGAGTCAGAAGAATGGGCTGGACCGAATTCTTAAGAGTCCCGTTTTGACTCGTTCGAATCAGATTACTGACTCGGTCCGAGTCAAAACCCAGAAAAAACCCAGATTCCAATTTTCAGAGTTTGAACGGGAGTAGGACTTCGGGAGCGCCGCCTAGGGTTTATAAAAAGTGCCTACAGACGTCCAAGAAGGCGAGACAGACTTTATACAGATTTTTGGAGAGCTTTGGTGAGAGAAATAGGAGTGAAACGGGATTTCAGGAAGAAGAAGGAGAGCTGGAACGTGAAGATCGCTTGCTGTCGACATGAGTCTTTCTTCTCCCTCTTTTCTTTCTGTTTCTGGTTTTGCTCAGTGTTTTTCCATGAACCGTGAGTAGATCCACGGCTGTGGGTTAGGGATTCGTTTGTGTTTTGGGTATGTTTGAACCCTAACTTGGTTGCGATTTGGATTTGTTTCGGTTTTATCGATTTGTGCTTTATTCGATTGGTGTTTGCTGACCCCTTGACCAATTATTTCAGATTCTGAACTACATAGGAATATGGGTTTAGTTTCAGATCGAAATCGATAGAATAGATCGTATTATTCACATAGGAATATGGGTTGATCGATCTAGGGTTGATGATAGCGTCTTCATGCATCTAGTTTGATAAATCACATAGGGATATGGATTTAGAGAACTTTAGATAGTGAGTTATATGCCGGGAGGTGATTTCTCTATCTTTGTTGCTTGACGATTCATGAATACAGATTCAATATCGTGATTCTCGCATACTTAGCATATACCCATACACGCGAACACGGTCCCGACACCCACCGTCATCTTAGATTGCTAGTTTACACATCTTTATTGCTTTATTTCTTTATTTTCTATCCTTTCTATATACTTCCACCATCACTTCTACTTGCTTGCTTTGATTTAGTCTCGATTAGATTTAGATTTAGCAACAGGTCCTCGTGTTCGACCCCGTGTTATGACGATCCGTATCCTTGCGGTGAGTTGTGAATCGGGTGTAAATTCTAGACTCGATACACACGTATCAAGAGTCCAGTCCGAACGGACCAAGTGTTGGACCGAACGGACTGACCAGTCCGAACGAACGGACCTAGTTATGTGACTGGTTCGAACGGACCAAGTGTCCAGACCGAACGGACTACTAAGCAGATCCGTTCAGTCTGGGTTTCGGATTTAATTTAAAATCCGGAATTAGGGTTAATCACTTTAATGAATGGAGATAAATAACCCTAATAAGTGGTGGTCGACCAACAGAACTTCTTGAGACCTTTTTGGAGAGTCTAGAGGGTTTAAAAAGTGATCTAAGTCACTTTTCTTAAAGCACATCATCGAATAGAAGATTCGAGTCCTAGCAGACAAGTTTCAAAGGTTGGAATCCATCCCGAGGTGTGGATACGTGTAGAGGGCGAGGTATTCTTCCTCCCTTTCATGATCGAACGAGTTCTTCAATTGATACAGGCCCCGGATCGATTGAGGTAAGCGTTCTAACGTTTCTACAAGATCATGCATGATAGGTTTTAGGATTTCATCAAAATTTTTGTTTTACATCCGCTACGCAAACCTTAGAACTGATCTCTTAAGAATTAGATTCGCTCTTGAGATCCCAGGAAAACCCAACAGTGGTATCAGAGCCTGGTTCCTCTGTATTGATTTCGTAGAACCCAATCACGCATGTTTTAGGATTTGAATTGTTTGAACCCATGTTTGCTTTGATACTATGCATGAATCTAGAGTAGATTTCGTGTTCTTTGTTACATAGTGTGGAAGAGGCTTCTGTTCTGAGTTCACAGGCAAAAACCGGGAGGAAATCGGATCTGAATCAGGGCCGAAACGACGAAGAACGTGATCTGATCGCGTTTTTCCGCCTAGACCTAACGGTCTGGTCCTCTGGACCGGACGGTCTAGGGTTCGTCGTTTCTCTGGACCAGATTGTCCAGACCGAACGGACGATGTTGGACCGAACGGACTAGATGATCCAGTCTGAACGGACCAAGATGTTGGACCGAACGGACTATGGTGTCTAGACCGAACAGACTACTTACTCAGTCCGTTCGTTCTAGGTCACTGGTCCGAGAGAGACGTACCGAAGGGGCGAAAGTCCGGACCATTGGTCTGGACCGAACGGTCTGGAAAGTCAGACCGAACGGACCGAATTCACGTAGACCGACCGGTAGTCTATGTCCCGGGTGAAACCAAAAATTTTGGTTCTTCGTTTTGCGATCTGATTTGAGCAATAGTAGCTGAATCCAATCAACTGTGATTCAGAACAACATGATTCAATCTTATGGATGGTCCATAGTGAATGAATGCATGTAACTTAATAGAGATATTAGATATGCTTGATTGAGTGGGAGATTCGAGATTGGGATTACATAATAGAGTGGATGGTCTATTCGGATTATGTTAATCATTGCACAGAAACCGGTTAGATCTAGGAGCTCTACGAGTAAAGCACTTGTCAAGGCCTCGATCGTACGTGTCATGGGCCATGCCAAAGCTGGGTGTGCCGTATTATCTTGGTGAGGCAAGATGGAGAAATGGTGGTTCTCATAGCTTGGAATTAGATGCTTGATCTAAGTGTGGTTTCGAAAATCCCTTATTTATGTAATGCTAAGCGTGTACCTCCCATTACTAGAGCACATGTCAAGGCATCGATCGTCCGCAACACGGGTCATGCCAAAGCTGAGCGTGTCGGATTATCTTCGTGAGGCTGGATGGGAAATCGTAGTTCCCACAGCTTGAATGTGGTTTACCTTAGGTTAAGTCGTCAGGTTTGACTTGAGACTTAATGGTAAAGATGAGACGAGTATGCAATTATATTCGATATCATAGTCTCATAAAAGATCTAAGAGTCACATTGGATGTGATTGACATTAGATGTCTACCTAAATAGCGTAAGGCTTAGTGTAACAACTCATTCTTATGTGTAATACGGATCTTAGTCCCATATAGAGAATTATTGTAGGGTTATTTTTCTTTATGGGAATATAGCTTGTATATGCATCATGTTGTCATTGATTGATAATGGACTAGCAGGTAGTAGATCATGGATATGTTGACATTGATTGATGATGGACTAGCTGGTAGTAGATCATTGATAGAATCTGCATTTTGTTTTGTTCGTTCTGTTTTGTCTTTTTTGTAGGACATGACGTCAACCGGTAGCGTACCAAGTTTGACGATGCGATCTATCCTTGAGAAGGATAAATTGACTAGGACGAACTTCTTGGACTGGTATCGTAACTTGAGAATTGTTCTCAAGCACGAGAAGAAGTCGTACGTCCTGGAAGGGGCTCTACCACCAGAGCCTGCGACCAATGCCACGAGAGCCATTAGGGATGCTTGGTTGAAGCATCAGACTGACGAAAATGAGATCTCCTGTCTAATGTTGGGAAGCATGGCCCCGAATCTACAGAGACGGGTTGAGGGG
>NW_010964999.1:108661-109634 GCF_000463585.1 Tarenaya hassleriana
AGACTTGATCCTTATGTCATTGCCTGAGGACTATAATCAGTTCGTGATGCAATACCATATGCACAGAATGACTAAGAGCTTAGCCGAACTGCGGGGGATGCTGAAATCGGCCGAGCAGGATATCGTGATGCCCAAGTATGTGCTTGCTGTTGAGAACAACTCCAGCAAGAAGCGGCGGGGCAAAGCCAAAAAGAAGGCGGCGAAGAAGGCAAAAGTTGCCTCTACGCCTAAATCTAAGCCCGATAAGGGTGACTGTCATTACTGCGGAGTGTTTGGACACTGGAAGCGTAATTGTCACCTTTACTTGGAGGATCTGAAGGATAAGAAGCTTAGTGAAGCTTCTGTCTCAGGTATTCATGTTATAGAAGCTAAAATCTGTACTACATCTTCGTGGGTATTGGATATCGGAAGTGACTCACACATTTGTGGAAATGTGCAGAGACTAAGAAGAAGTAGGATGCTGGCTAAGGGAGAAGCGGATCTACGCGTCGGAAATGGAACAAGAGTTGTTGCATTGTGTGTTGGCGTTTATGATTTGCATCTTCCTTCTGGACTTGTTTTAGAATTGAGTAATTGTTACTATGTTCTTGCGATTAGCCGAAACATTATTTCTATTTCTTGTCTGGATTTGGATGGTTTTCGATTTGTGATTGAGAACTCGGGTTTGATGATTTATCGAGACGATATTTACTATGGTAATGGTTATCTAGTTAATGGTTTATACGTCTTGAATGATCAGCCTTCAAACTCAACATCATCCATCTATAGCGTGAGTATGAAACGGTTTAAGCCGAACGACTTAAACCCAACCTTCCTCTGGCATTGTCGTCTAGGCCATATAAACGAGAAGCGCATTCAGAAACTTCATTCTGAAGGTCTTCTGGATTCATTTGACTTTGAGTCTCTTGAATCTTGCGAGTCTTGTTTGATGGGCAAGATGACAAAGCATCCTTTCAAAGGGAAAGGACAGAGA
>NW_010964999.1:109916-110899 GCF_000463585.1 Tarenaya hassleriana
TTCAAGGCTTTCAGAAACGAAGTATAGAACCAGCTTGGCAAGACGATCAAGACAGTTCGATCCGATCGTGGTGGCGAGTATATGAGCCAAGAATTCACTGACTATCTGGTTGATTGTGGTATTGTATCACAATTAACTCCTCCTGGAACGCCACAGTTGAATGGCGTCTCTGAACGGAGGAACCGAACACTGTTAGACATGGTTCGGTCGATGATGAGTCAGACAGATCTTCTGAAGTCCTTTTGGGGCTACGCTTTAGAGACCGCTGCTTACCTGCTGAATAGAAGTCCAACGAAGTCGTCTGAAACGCCGACATATGAGATATGGATGGGGAAGCATCCCGCGTTGTCGTTTGTCAGAATTTGGGGTTGCGACGCTTACGTGAAGCGTCAGATGACTGATAAGTTATCCTCCAAGTCTGATAAGTGTTTATTTGTAGGCTACCCTAAGGAAACTAAGGGTTACTACTTCTATATTCCGGCAGAGAACAAAGTGTTCATTACCAGGAATACGACTTTTATGGAGCGAGAGTTCGTCTCCAAAAAAGTCAGTGGGAGTAGGATCGAACTTGAGGAAGTTCGAGAGCAGCAAGTAGACGCTGAGCCGAGTGAACAAGTTGAAGAAGTTCAACCTGTTTCACTGCCGGTTGTGACTCAACCTTCAACGAGTGAACCTCGGAGATCAGATAGGATTCGCCAAGAGCCTGTGAGATACGGATTTCTCGTGACTGGGAATGAGGAGCTCATGTTATTGGAACATGATGAGCCTACCACATACCCAGAGGCTATGGCGAGTCCGGATTCCGAGAAATGGCGCGAGGCTATGAAGTCCGAGATGCAATCTATGTCAGACAACCAAGTATGGACTCTGGTTGATGTATCTGAAGGGATAAAACCCATCAGATGCAAGTGGATATTCAAGAAGAAGACCGACATGGATGGCAACGTGCACACGTATAAGGCACGACTTGTGGCAAAAGGATT
>NW_010964999.1:111978-116125 GCF_000463585.1 Tarenaya hassleriana
AAGCGAAAGAACCCAGATCCTATCAATGATCCAAACACATACTGAGACGATTTCACCTTATCAGGGAGATCATAGACAGAGGAGACGTGCACATTTGCAGATTGTCGACATATGACAACATTGTCAATCCGTTGACGAAGCCTCTCCCTTCGTCGAAGCATGAGGGTCATGTTAGGGATATGGGCATTAGATGTTTAGCAGTCCATGATTAGAGCAAGTGGGAGATTGTTGGTTTAGTGCTCTATGATGTACTGTTATGCGAGCTTTACTTAGATACATTTGATGTATTGACATTTTCTATAGTTTATGGATGAGTGTGGATACGTGTAGAGGGCGAGGTATTCTTCCTTCCTTTCATGATCGAATGAGTTCTTCAATTGATTCAGGCCCCGGATTGATTGAGGTAAGTGTTCTAACGTTTCTACAAGATCATGCATGATAGGTTTTAGGGTTTCATCAAAATTTTTGTTTTACATCCGCTGCGCAAACCCTAGAACTTATCTCTTAGGAATTAGATTCGCTCTTGAGATCTCAGGAAAACCCAACACTTGTCACCTCCTTAACAGGAGAGATATCGCTGGGCCCTCTCGTGGAAGTCGGACTATGAAAACGCGTGGCCACACTATAGATGAAGTTGCATCTATTTTATTAGTCGATTTGCCAAGACGAGAAAGCAGTTAACTATGCCCTTGTTCAATATATGATATCGTGAGACAAAGGATCAGAATTTGAGCTGTTAATGCCTTGGTTAGATCACCTCTAACTCAATTCTAAGTGGGTGGTCATGGCGTTTTGCTAGAGGCTAACCATGACTTGTGGTTCGGGAAAGGTTCCTAAAAGTCACTACCACTTAGAATGGGCCTACAGGGTCACACACCACTTGGGATGGACCTGTACGTGAAGAATCCGAAGAATGGAAACGAGATTTGACCGAAATGAGCATGAAAAAGAGTTTTCAGCTCGTTGGTCTGGAGCTGACCAAGTTTGGTCAGCCCCGGGCCAAGATTGGTCAGTCCAGGTGGTCCAGAAGCTCAGTCAGAAGGTCATTTGTCCAGGTTTGGTCCGGCTGACCAAGAGTTGATCAGCCCCGGAACAGACGTTGGAATCATGCGGACCAAGGACGCTAGAGCGGCGGACCGGAAAGGAACCAAGAGGTTTGGTCCGAAGCTAACCAAAAGTTGGTCAGCCGGACCAAACCTCCAGGTCAGGCGGTCCGAAAGCTCGGACTAAGCTTGGTCCACCGGACCAAGATCTGGGAAACTTTCCAAAATTCGATTTTAGGGTTTTCTAAGCTTATTTAAGTTTGGGATTTCGTTCAAACTTAATTAAGGCCGACCAAAAACTCAGAGAAACATCCTAGAACCCTAGAGAACCTGTTCTCTTCGATTTCTATTGTCCTATGATTTGATCTCGTCTCTTGAGTTACCCTTTTCTTCACTAATCGTAGCAGATTCGTTCCAAATCGTTAGGAATCCTTCCCGTCGGTGTGGATACGTGTAGAGGGACTGTAACTTCAGTCCTAGGTGATTTAGAACAGGCCCCGGATCAAAATAAACTTCAAGTTTCATCGAGAACGAGGTAAGTAACGATTCCCTCGGTGATATACACGATCTTTCGGGTTTTGCAAGTTTGGTTGCGTGTGACGTTTGACTAGGTTTAGATCTTGCTTCCACTGCATGAAACCTAGTAAACCAAACCCTAGATTGATATGATCGCATGCTAGGAACCCGTAGATAACCCCAACAGGTCTGGAATGGACGGTCCACGTGCTTTTCTGGACCGTCCGTTCCGGGCTTCAGGATTTTCCGAAATTAAACCGAAATTAGGGTTAAATCACTTTATAAGAAGGAGATTAAACCCTAATGAAGGAGAGCCAATTTTAGAACACTTTTTGACAGACTTTTGGTCAGATCCAAGAGGTTGAGAGTGTGATCGAAGTCTCGTGTTCTCGAAGTGCAAAACCGAATAGCTGATTCGGATCCTAGCAGACAAGTTCCAACCGTTGGAATCCATCCCGAGGTGTGGATACGTGTAGAGGGCGAGGTAATCTTCCTCCTTTTCGTGATCGGACGAGTTCTTCAGTTGATACAGGCCCCGGATCGATTGAGGTAAGCGTTCTAACGTTTCTACGATTCATAGCATCATGGTTCTAGGGTTTCATTCAAATTATTGTTTTACATCCGCTGCGCAAACCCTAGAATCGACCTCTTAGGAATAGGATTCGCTCTAGAGATCCCAGGAATCCCATCAGTGGTATCAGAGCCTGGTTGCTCTGTTTTGATTTCGTAGAACCCGATCACGCACGTTTTAGGATTTGATTTGTTTGAATCCATGTTTGCTTTGATTTCTATGCATGTTTGATGATTGAATCTAGTATAGATTGTATGTTTCATGTTGCATAGAATACAAGAGTTCGAATTTTGGGTCTACAGATGAATTCGAATCGGTTTCGGGTCTGATCGGGGTCGAGAACGCGGGAAAACGTGATCTGATCACGAAGACCTATCCTAGACCGTCCGTTCTGGGTAAGCCAGACCGGACGGTCCAAGGGTGATGGACTGAGTGGCCCGGAACAGAAGGTCTCAACTGGACCGTTCGTTCCGTCCATTGCAGAACGTCCGTTCTGCCTGTTTTCGGCATGGATGTCCGTTCTGACTTCTTAGTCGAGACAGTCCATTCTGCCAAGACTGGAACATCCGTTCTGCATCCAGAACGGACGGTCCGAGGTAAGATTCCGAAATTTTTCGTTTTCTAGGTCCGATTACGCAATCGTTGCTTAATCTGATCAACTGTAACTCAAATAGACATGATTCAAAGGAAAATCCCGAAGTCGATGCAGAGGAAATGAATGCATTTACATACTATTAATTAATTATTTAATTTGAGTAACTAGGACAAACTCGGTCACGTTTTCATGTTCCAAATATGTTGACATTCTTATGGATGATCCTTAGTGAATGAATGCATGTAACTTGATCAAGATATGGGATATGCTTGATTGAGTGGGAGCTTCGAGATTGGGATTACATAATCGAATGGATGGTCTATTCGGATTATGTTAATCGTTGCACAGAAACTGGTTAGATCTAGGAGCTCTACGAGTAAAGCACTTGTCAAGGCCTCGATCGTACGTGTCATGGACCATGCCAAAGCTGGGTCTGCCGTGCTATCTTGGTGAGGCAAGATGGAGAAATGGTGGTTCTCATGGCTTGAAAGTAGATGCTTGATCTAAGTGTGGTTTTGAAAATCCCTATTTCATGTAATGCTAAGTGTGTACCTCCCATTACTAGAGCGTCTGTCAAGGCATCGATCGTCCGTAACACGGGTCATGCGAAAGTTGAGCGTGCCAGATTATCTTTGTGAGGTAGGGTGGGAAATCGTGGTTCCCACAGGTTGAACATGGTTTACCTTAGGCTAAGTTGTCAAGTTTGACTTGAGACTTAATGGTACAGATGAGACGAGTATGCAATGATATTTGATATCATAGTCTCATAAAAGATCTAAGAATCACATTGGATATGATTGACATTAGATGTCTACCTAAATAGCATAAGGCTGAGTGTAAAAAACTTGTTCTTATGTGAAATACGGATCTTAATCCCATATAGAAAATTATTATAGGGTTATTTTTCTGTATGGGAATATTGCTTGTATGTGCATCTACATTGTCGTTGATTGATGATGGACTAGCTGGTAGTAGATCACTGATAGAATCTGCATTTGTTTTGTTCGTTATATTTTTGTTTCTTTTGTAGGACATGGCGTCAACCGGTAGCGTACCGAGTTTGACGATGCAATCTATCCTTGAGAAGGATAAGTTGACCGGGACGAACTTCTTAGACTGGTATCGGAACTTGAGAATTGTTCTCAAGCACGATAAGAAGTCGTACGTTCTGGAAGGGGCTCTACCACCAGAGCCTGCGGCCAATGCCACGAGAGCCATCAGGGATGCTTGGTTGAAGCATCAGACTGACGACAGTGAGATCTCCTGTCTCATGTTGGGAAGCATGGCCCCGAATCTGCAGAGGCAGTTTGAGGGACAGAGCGTATTTGATATGATCGAACAACTCAAGACCATGTTTCAAGAGCTAGCGCGTACTGAAAAGTACAAGACGCTGAAAGCTCTGGTGAAGACGGAGATGCCGAG
>NW_010964999.1:116141-122858 GCF_000463585.1 Tarenaya hassleriana
AGACCATGTTTGAGGAGCTAGCGCGTACTGAAAAGTACAAGACGCTGAAAGCTCTGGTGAAGACGGAGATGCCGAGGGGTAGCTCTGTCAACACCCACGTCCTCAACATGAGAGCTCATGTTGAAGAACTTGAGCGTATGGGAGTGAAGTTTGATGGTGACTTGGTTGCAAACTTGATCCTGATGTCATTGCCCGAGGACTATAACCAGTTCGTGATGCAGTTCCATATGCATGGGATGATTAAGAGCTTAGCCGAACTGCATGGGATGCTGAAATCGACCGAGCAGGATATCGTGGTGGCCAAGACTGTGCTTGCTGTTTAGAACAACTCCAGCAAGAAGCGGCGGGGCAAAGCCAAAAAGAAGGCGGCGAAAAAGACAAAAGTTGTCTCTACGCCTAAGCCTAAGCCCGATAAGGGTGACTATCATTACTGCGGAGTGTCTGGACACTGGAAGCGTAATTGTCACCTTTACTTGGAGGATCTGAAGGATAAGAAGCTTGGTGAAGCTTCTGCCTCAGGTATTCATGTTATAGAAGCTAACATTTGTACTACATCTTCGTGGGTATTGGATACCGGAAGTGCCTCATACATTTGTGGAAATGTGCAGGGACTAAGAAGTAGGATGCTGGCTAAGGGAGAAGCGAATCTACGCGTCGGAAATGAAGGTCTTCTGGATTCATTTGACTTTGAGTCTCTTGAATCTTGCGAGTCTTATTTGATGGGCAAGATGACAAAGCATCCTTTCAAGGGGAAAGGATAGAGAGCGACGAAGTTATTGGCTCTCATACATAGTGATGATTTTTGTATCTGCATTCGAAGAAATTACTGAAAATTATATTTTCGAACCCACAAGAAATATGTCCCCATCACATTATGATATGCATAATGATCAATTCTTTGATTCGAAGCGGATGAATATATGATAAATATAAGAGACAGAACTGTTAAAGAAGTATGAGATGCGACAAACTATTATTAGTTTTTATTATTGTTTTCTTCATTGCTGGATCGAGTATAGGTGGAGTGCTACTCGGGAGGCTAGATCAACGCGAGACATTCCCCAGTCGGACCCATCGTAAAGTGGACTCAGGGCCTGTCGGATGAACTGTAGGTCCGTCTGGGATACTGACCCCGGATCTTTCCTAGCAAACAGTGTGTTAGCTAGGATCATATGAAAATACCTGACTGCAGGGTGTCGGATCCATGTAGACTTCAGACGACTGGGTATGTAGTCACGGGATCCTATCTCTGACCAGAACTGTCGTAGTGCGGATCCGCTCACGGATGGAAGCTCGGCCGTCTCCCTGGGAGTAACACCGAGGATCTCAGAAAACTGAGCCATGGTGAGGTGGAAGCGACTCCCGGCTATCCAGAAGGCCATGTAAGCTCTGCTGGCGTCGTCGTCCTGGGGAATGTACAGGCGGTATGATGCTAGAAATTCCGCCGTCAGCTGTCTATATGTCGACTCGCAAGCCTCGAGGATGCTGAGCCATCTAATTGGTCGCATAAGTCATGGACCTGCTCGTAGAATTCGAGCTCGATAATCTCTTCGTCTGGGAATTTCGTGCAGTAGATCAGGTTGGAGAAGTAGACTGCTGTCTGCTGCATCTCAGGGGTGGGCAGGCGGAAACGAGGCTCATGGTCGCTATCGCTGACTACAATCTTCGGAGGGGTAAGGATCATCAATGCGTCCGCCCGTGGTTAGAAAGGAGCAAGAGGAGGAATGTGATCCTCGTGAACGTCGGATGCTCTAGATTTGGTCTTGCGGGTGGCCATCTGAAACTCAAGACAAAGACAGGTGAGTGCGACCGGGATCGCAAATACGCGTGGAAAATGGCCCGGATATCGCACAGATGACTGACTCGGCCGAGTCAAGAGTGCCAGGGCCGAGTCAGAACGTGCTGTCAATGCAATGGATGTTGCCTCGGTCGAGTCAACATGTGACTCGGACCGAGTCAACACGTGTTCGCCACTGGAATTCCGTGTTTTGCCTCGGTCAAGTCAAAACTTTGACTCGGACCGAGTCAGAACGCTGTTCGTTCCGCCAGACGAAAAGGTGCACTCAAAACCCCCGAAATCGCCGAAATCAACCGAAAAAACTCATGGGTAATCAAGAATAGGAATGTATGTATAAAGATCTGTGTCCTAATCACTCAAAAACCCATAAAATCTTTCTGATTTGGTGAAAATCACAAATCTCGCTCTCAACCCAAAAATTTTTCTCAAATCTGGAATAAATATGCGTAAATCTTGGCGAAATAGGTATGAATCGTCCATAAGCTGCAAAATATAAGTGAGGGGACACATACCGTACAGATTTAGACTGCGAAAGCGGTGGAGGCGACTCGGGGTGACAAAGGCCGAGTGAAGAGTGTGTTTTCGCGAAAATGATAGAAAATGGGGAAGAAAACGGCTGAGGGAAATAAGTAGGGTTTCGAAACTCTGACTCAGACTGAGTCAACACTTGATTCGGTCGAGTCAGTTTACCTTGCCGATTCATCATCCTTCGCGAATTGACTCGGTCGAGTCAACACTTGACTCGGACCGAGTCAGAACTCTGTGACACTATCTGCACTCCGTTTCTGCGCTCGATGACCTGCGAATCAAGTTCTATATCCCTGTACCCAAGGGAAAACACCATGTAGGCTCCCAAATCCAAAAAGAAAAGTCTAAAACCCAAATAACATCTCAAAAACAAAACAAAAACCCCGGGTTGCCTCCCGAGAAGCGCTTCTTTATGGTCATTAGCTAGACTGTGCGTGAATTCAGGCTGATGGTGGTATTGTGAGAGGAAGAACGCCTCTCTCACCTGCAAGGTCGGCCGGGTTATACAGCTTCAGACGCTGTGCATTTACCTTGAACGTACCACCCGTGCCGTTATACAACTCAATTGCGTCGTGGTCGTAAACTCGATGGATCTTGAATGGACCGGACCACTTAGACTTCAGCTTACCTGGAAACAATCGCAAACGAGAGTTGAAGAGAAGGACAAGATCACCTGAGTTGAATGATCGCCGAATGATGTGTCGATCGTGCCATTTCTTCGCTCTCTCCTTGTAGATTTTCGCGTTCTCGTACGCGTCAAGTCTGATCTCCTCAAGATGGTGTAGCTGAAGCACGCGTTTCTCTGCAGCGGTCTTCATGTCATAGTTGAGCGCCTTGATTGCCCAATAGGCTTTGTGCTCGAGCTCAACCGGTAGATGACATGCTTTTCTGTAGACGAGTTAGAACGGTGTCATACCAATCGGCGTTTTGAAGGCCGTTCGGTAAGCCCATACTGCATCGTCTAACTTCTGTGACCAATCCTTGCGTGATTTAGCGACAGTCTTCCCCATAATGGACTTGATCTCCCGGTTAGAAATCTCCACCTGTCCACTAGTCTGAGGATGATACGGAGTAGCAATCCGATGATGAGCCCTGTACTTCTTTAGTAGCGTCTCGATGATCCGGTTGATAAATTGTGTGCCGCCATCGCTAATCACAACACGAGGAACACCAAAACGTGGAAAAATAATCTGTCTAAATAGTCTAACCACAGTCTTAGCATCATTCCTCACGCTAGCCAAAACCTCTACCCACTTAGTCACATAATCAACCGCAACTAAGATATATACGTTCCCACAAGACGATGGAAAAGGTCCCATAAAGTCTATGCCCCAAACATCAAAAGGTTCCACTTCTAGAATATAATTCTGAGGCGTCTCATGGCGTCTAGAAATGTTACCTGTGCGCTGGCAAGAATCACATGAGGCGACATACCTATGGACATCCTTGAACATCGTAGGCCAGTGTTGGGTTTTCCTAGGATCTCAAGAGCGAATCTAATTCCTAAGAGATCAGTTCTAGGGTTTGCGTAGCGGATGAAAAACAAAAACTTTGATGAAACCCTAAAACCTATCATGCATGATCTTGTAGAAACGTTAGAACGCTATAGGAAGGAAGAATACCTCGCCCTCTACACGTATCCACACCTCGGGATGGATTCCAACCTTTGGAACTTGTCTGCTAGGACTCGAATCTTCTATTCGATGATGTGCTTTAAGAAAACGAGATCTAGATCACTTTTTCAATCCTCTAGACTCTCCAAAAGGTCTGAAGAAGTTGTCTGGGTCGGCCCCTTGGTGTTAGGGTTCTATTTCTCCTCTTATTCAAGTGATTAACCCTAGATCCGGACTTTAAAATTAAATCCGAACCCCAGACCGAACAGACTGCTTAGTAGTCTTTTCGGTCTGGACACTTGGTCCGTTCGAACCAGTCACATGACTTGGTTCGTTCGGTCCGACGATTTTGTCCGTTCGGTCCAACACTTGGTCCGTTTGGACTGAACTCTCTAGTCCGTTCGGTCCAACAAATTGGTCCGTTCGGACTAGATGCTCCGATCCGTTCGGTCCACTTCCTAGACCGGACGGTCCGGACCTCTGTCCAGATTTCTCGACGTTTTCTCGTGCGTTTGTCCTTCCCTGCGTGTGTGACCCTTTAGGCTCATTCGATATAGCAGTATAACCCGAAATCTCTATTCCGGACATACAAGTCATAGGCGGTCTCTAGCAAGACACTATGACTACCTATCTCGAATAGAGTTTGTTCGTGATCTTACGAACGCCAGTGATGATTCCGGTTGATGATCCTTTTGTATCATGATATCATATGTCGAATATAAGGCATGGACAAGCCACCTTATCTGATTCGACTGCTTTCTCGTTCACTGAGTTCGACTGTCTGAAATAGACGACGTTCGTCTATAGTGCGGCCACACATTTCTACAGTCTTACTCACACGAGGGGCCTAGCGATATCTCTCTCTTTTACGAGAGGTACAAATCCCGTCTTGACTATCTACAATCCAGCACATGATTCGTTTTGTACCTGATACACGCCTTTATAGTCCTCCTGTTACGCATGACGTTTGACGTAATCAAAGCACGTAACTCCTCATGTTGGATTCCGTAGATATCTCAGGTTTTAGGATCCAATCATGGAACCGCCATATGAGATTCCAGTCATGACGCTAGTCCATGTGACAATCTCATGCGGGTCAATCCAGTATTCCGTTCTCCAACGAATACCTATGACTGTGATCGTATCCAATACCTACGATCATCTATATGATCATCAATCACATATCATACTAGTCTTATTATGTCATCATTCCCATAATGACACAAGACTAGGGAGTTTAGTATCATTCATAATGATACATGGATTTCAAAACACATCTAGTATACAAGAACATGTAATGAATCAAATACTCTCGTAAAACATAGAAAGTATCAATACATCAAAGGTATCTAAATAAAGCTCATAAACAGTACATCATAGAGCACTAAACCAACAATTCTCCCACTTGCTCTAATCATGAACTGCTAAACATCTAATGCCCATATCCCTAACATGACCCTCATGCTTCGACGAAGGGAGAGGCTTCGTCAACGGATCGGCAATGTTGTCATCTGTCGACACTCTGCAAATGTGCACGTCTCCTCTGTATTGTGACAACAATGGAGCGATCGCACAAGCGAAAGAACCCAGATCCCATCAACGATCGAAACACATACTCAGACGCGTCTGACGCTGCAATATACTCAGCTTCTATAGTAGAATCTGCAACGGTTGCCTGCTTGGAACTCTTCCAGCTAACAACGCCTCCGTTTAAGCAGAAAACATAGCCAGACTGCGATCTGAAGTCATCCGGGTCTGACTGGAAACTAGCATCGGTGTAACCTCTTACAGCGAGCTCATCTTCCGACCCACCGTATACCAAGAACACATCCTTAGTCCTTCTCAAGTACTTCAGGATGTTCTTGACGGCGATCCAGTGTGATTCACCTGGATCTGACTGATATCTACTCGTAATGCTTAACGCGTAGGATACATCCGGTCGAGTACAAAGCATGGCATACATGATGGATCAAATTGCCAAAGCATATGGAATCCGGTCCATGCGTTTTCGCTCATCAGGTGTCGTAGGACACTGACTCTTGTAGAGAAATGTGCCACTTCTCATCGGTAAGGTTCCTTTCTTTGAATCTTGCATCTTGAACCATTTCAAGACCTTATCGATGTAAGTACTCTAACACAATCCTAGAAGACGCCTCGATCTATCTCTATAGATCTTGATGCCTAAAATATAGGCCGCTTCTCCTAGGTCCTTCATAGAAAACTGTGTTCCTAGCCAAGACGTAACGTCTTCCAAGGTTGGAACGTCATTCCCTATAAGGAGAATGTCATCCTCGTACAGCACTAGAAATACAACTGTGCTCCCACTAGCCTTCTTGTAAACACATGGCTCGTCTTCGTTTTGTGAGAAACCAAACTTTTTGATTGTCTCATTAAAACGAAGGTTCCAGCTCCTCGAAGCCTGGTTCAGTCCATAAATGGACCTCTGAAGCTTGCACACCATCCTCGGGTTCCTTGGATCGAAAAAACTTTCGGGTTGTGTCATGTACACATCCTCGGTCAAGTTCCCGTTAAGGAACGCGGTCTTGACATCCATTTGCCATATCTCATAGTCGTAATATGCGGCTATGACAAGTAGAATCCTCATGGACTTCAGCATAACTACAGGCGAAAACGTCTCATCATAGTCAATACCATGAATCTGACGGAATCCCTTCGCCACAAGTCGTGCCTTATACGTGTGCACGTTGCCATCCATGTCGGTCTTCTTCTTGAAGATCCACTTGCATCCGATGGGTTTTACCCCTTCAGATGCATCAA
>NW_010964999.1:123653-125306 GCF_000463585.1 Tarenaya hassleriana
CATTGGTCTGCATACATCACTATGTATCAGATCCAATAACTCTGTCGCTCTCTGTCCTTTCCCTTTGAAAGGATGCTTTGTCATCTTGCCCATCAAACAAGACTCGCAAGACTCAAGAAACTCAAAGTCAAATGAGTCTAGAAGACCTTCATGATGAAACTTCTGAATGTGTTTCTCGTTTATATGGCTTAGACGACAATGCCAGAGGAAGGTTGGGTTTAAGTCGTTCGGCTTAAACCGTTTGGTACTCACGCTATAGATGGATGATGTTGAGTTTGAAGGCTGATCATTCAAGACGTATAAACCATTCACAAGATAACCATTACCATAGTAAATACTGTCTCGATAAATCATCAAACTCGAGTTCTCAATCACAAATCGAAAACCATCCAAATCCAGACATGAAATAGAAATAATGTTTCTGTTAATCGCAGGAACATAGTAACAATTACTAAGCTCTAAAACAAGTCCAGAAGGAAGTTGTTTTTCGTAAACGCCAACACACAATGCAGAAACTCTTACTCCATTTCCGACGCGTAGATCTGCTTCTCTCTTAGCTAGCATCCTACTTTTTCTTAGTCCCTGCACATTTCCACAAATGTGTGTTGCACTTCCGGTATCTAATACCCATGAAGATATAGTACAGATGTTAGCCTCTATAACGTGGATACCTGAGGCAGGAGCTTCACCAAGCTTCTTGTCCTTCACATCCTCCAAGTAAAGGTGACAATTACGCTTCCAGTGTCCAGACACTCCGCAGTAATGACAGTCACTCTTATCGGGCTTAGGCTTAGGCGTAGAGGCAACTTTTGCCTTTTTCGCCGCCTTTTTCTTGGCTTTCCCCCGCCGCTTCTTGCTGGAGCTTTTCTCAACAGCAAGCACAGTCTTGGGCACCAAAGATATCCTGCTCAGCCGATTTCAGCATCCCATGCAGTTCGGCTAAGCTCTTAGTCATCCCGTGCATATGGTACTGCATCACGAACTGGTTATAGTCCTCGGGTAATGACATCAGGATCAAGTCTGCAACCAAGTCACCATCGAAGTTCATTCCCATACGCTCAAGTTCCTCAACATGAGCTTGCATGTTGAGGATGTGGGTGTTGACAAAGCTACCTCTCGGCATCTCCGTCTTCACTAGAGCTTTTAGCGTCTTGTACTTTTCAGTACGCGCTAGCTCCTGAAACATGGTCTTGAGTTGTTCGATCATATCAAACAACTGTCTCTGCAGATTCGGGGCCATGCTTCCCAACATGAGATAAGAGATCTCGATGTCGTGAGTCTGATGCTTCAACCAAGCATCCTTGACGGCTCTCATGGCATTGGCTACAGGCTCTGGTGGTAGAGCCCCTTCCAGGACGTACGACTTCTTATCGTCTTGAGAACAATTCTCAAGTTCTGATACCAGTCTAAGAAGTTTGTCACGGTCAGCTTATCCTTCTCAAGGATAGATCGCATTGTCAAACTCGGTACGCTACCGGTTGACGCCATGTCCTACAAAAAAAAGACAAACAGAACATACAAAACAAATACAGATTCTATTAATGATCAACTACCAGCTAGCCCATCATCAATCAGTGTCTACATATCTATGATCTACTACCAGCTAGTCCATCACCAATCAATGACAACATGATGCATATACAAGCTATATTC
>NW_010964999.1:125349-130454 GCF_000463585.1 Tarenaya hassleriana
ATCCATATTTCGCATAAGAATGGATTGTTACACCCATCTTTATGCTATTTAGGTAGACATCTAATGTCAATCATATCCAATATGACTCTTAGATCCTTTATGAGACTATGATATCAAATATCATTGCATACTCGTCTCATCTGTACCGTTAAGTCTCAAGTCAAAACTTGATAACTTAACCTAAGTTAAAACATATTCAAGTTGTGGAAACCACGATTTCCCACCCTGCCTCACAAAGATAATCCGGCACGCTCAGCTTTGGCATGACCCGTGTTACGGACGATCGATGCCTTGACAGGCGCTTTAGTAATGGGAGGTACACGCTTAACATTACATAAATAAGGGATTTTCGAAACCACACTTAAATCAAGCATCTACTTTCAAGCTATGAGAACCACCATTTCTCCATCTTGCCTCACCAAGATAATACGGCACACCTAGCTTTGGCATGGCCCATGACACGTACGATCGAGGCCTTGAAAAGTGCTTTACTCGTAGAGCTCCTAGATCTAACCGGTTTCTGTGCAACGATTGTTCATAATCCGAATGGACAATCCAATTGATTATGCAATCCCAATCCCGAAGCTCCCACTCAATCAAACATATATATAATATCTTGATTAAGTTACATAAATTCATTCACTATGGACCATCCATAAGAAAGAATCATGTTATTCTGATTCACAGTTGATCGGTTTTAAGCAACGATTGCTCAAACCAGATCCCGAAACGCAAAATCAAATTTTGGTGAAACGTCGGGTCCTAGACCGTTCGGTCTAGGCGATTCGGTCTTCGGGTCATAGTCGGTCCGGGGCATGTTTCAATTGATATGTTCGTCCGATCACTATAGGCAGGAAGAATACCTCGCCCTCTATACGTATCCACACCTCGGGATGGATTCCAACCTTTGGAACTTGTCTTCTAGGACTCGAATCTTCTATTCGATGATGTGCTTTAACAAAACGAGATCTAGATCACTTTTTCAACCCTCTAGACTCTCCAAAAGGTCTGAAGAAGTTGTCTGGGTCGGCCCCTTGGTGTTAGGGTTCTATTTCTCCTCTTATTCAAGTGATTAACCCTAGATCCGGACTTTAAAATTAAATCCGAACACTAGACCGAACGGACTGCTTAGTAGTCCGTTCGGTCTGGACTTGTATATCCGAAATAGAGATTTCGGGTTATACTGCTTTTTCGAATGAGCATACAGGGTCACACACGCAGGGAAGGACAAAACGCACGAGGAAACGACGTAAAAACCAAGATGGAAGGGTCTGGAACGGACGGACCAAAAGGGCGAACCGGACGGTCCGCCTGGTCCAGACCCGACGGTCCAGAACGCAATCCATCCGTTCTAGAAGGTCTGGAACGGACGGTCCGTTTAGGCAGACCGTCCGTTCCAGCTTGCTGGAACGGACGGTCCACGTGCTTTTCTGGACCGTCCGTTCTGGACTTCAGGTTTTTCCGAAATTAAACCGAAATTAGGGTTAAATCACTTTATAAGAAGGAGATTAAACCCTAATGAAGGAGAGCCGACTTTAGATAACTTTTTGACATACTTTTGGTCAGATCCAAGAGGTTGAGAGTGTGATCGAAGTCTCGTTTTCTCGAAGCGCAAAACCGAATAGCTGATTCGGGTCCTAGCAGACAAGTTCCAACCGTTGGAATCCATCTCGAGGTGTGGATACGTGTAGAGAGCGAGGTAATCTTCCTCCCTTTCGTGATCGGACGAGTTCTTCAGTTGAAACAGACCCCGGATCGATTGAGGTAAGCGTTCTAACGTTTCTACGATTCATAGCAGCATGGTTCTAGGGTTTCATTCAAGTTTTTGTTTTACATCCGCTGCGCAAACCTTAGAGTCGATCTCTTAGGAATAGTATTCGCTCTAGAGATCCCATGAATCCCATCAAGTTGTGGGACAAGGACACAAAAGAAAAGAAAAGAAAAAAAAGAGAGAAAAGAGTGAGCTTGTAAAATCAAACGTCCTAGAAGCCCGGGATTGCATCATATAAAAAAAAGAGAAGAAGAAAAGGAAAAAAAAAAGAGAACACAAAAACATGAATAAAAAGGAAAGATATGGGCAAGGGAAAACAATGAGGTTATAGGCTAAGTAACTTTAGGAGACCTCATTTGGGATGTGTTTAGGAGACATGCTCGACAAATAGGATTTACTCCATTTTTAGATCGCAGGAAGCAATGAAAATCCCATCAATAGGCTTTCGCTTGAATGTTGGAAAAGATAAAGTATACAAAACCCGATTTCATTCGCAGCGACTTTAACTCGAACAACCAATCCACTCTTAACCCCCATTCGTATTCCAACTATATCATATCACCCCTTGGATAGTTTTATAATTGTACATTTACTCGAGGACGAGCAAACCTCAAGTCTGGGGGGATTTGATCATACGGTTTTTCCACCGGTTTTCTAACGTCGTGCACTCCACCCCTTGGTAGGTTCTTTTGCTTGTTTTCCCTTGCAGGACGATTCCATGAGAATTCTCACGAGCGTGGCACGGAAGAGCACGGTTTCGGGAAGACCTAGGAAGCTAAGAGAATTCAGGCGGGTCGCCTGTTTTCATGAGCGACCGCCTGAAAATGAATAAAAACGCAGAATTGGAAATGCTAGCGAAGAATGAGCGACTGCCTGAAATTATGAGTGACCGCTCGTTTGTTGAGCTACCGCCCGCTTGTAACTGAAAAGGAGAAAAATGAACGACCCTGAAGAGAAAATGAGCGACCCTGAAGAGAAAATGAGCGATCGCATGATATCAAATCCGGCCCAAAAAGGAAAAGCCCGAATTTTGAGGTGAAAACCTAATTTTGCACTTTCATTAAAAGGGGAGTATGAGGAGAGAGAAAGGGGGCTCGACACTTTTGGAGAAATCTTGAGCATTTCTTCTCCTTTTCTATGTTTCCCCCTTTTGTTTTCTGTTTTGAACCTCTAGATATGGAGTAGTGACTTTGTTGTGGGTGAGGGATTCCCACTTTTGTATGGACACCTATGCTTAATCTATGATGTCTTTGAGTTTTCTTCCATGGGTTTGATGTTTTGTGCTTAATGCTATTGATTTGGATGAAACCCTAATCGATATGATTGTAGAACACATTGATCATAGAGATATGGGAATGATATTTGGAACCAAATGTCAAATGAGTGAGTTATTCACATTGGGAGATGGCTTAGCTTGCTTAGGGTTCATGATAGGGTACACTAATGCATCTAGAGATCATTTAGATCATTGGGAGATGGGTGAACCGATTCTTTAGGTAGTGAGTTTAAGCTCGGAAGAGACAAACTCTAGAAGAAGTGCTTGAAATCCCCATTTGGAAGATAACCCGTAGACATTGTAGCATCATCACTAACCGTCCATACGATTCTTGAGGGTTCCCGAACCTACAACGCCTTGAATCATCGTTTACAACCCATTAATTTGATTTGCTTATTCGTATTCCGATACTTTTCACAATCCACATTTTTATTCGACCATCTAATCTAGCTTAGAGATAGACTAATACATCCTAGTCCTCGTGTTCGACCCCGGTACTACAACTACCGTATACGTGCGGATAGTGGTACGAATCGGGTATTACATATAAGACTTGATGCGTGCGCATCAACATCTGGTTGATTGTGGCATTGTATCACAATTAACTCCTCCTGGAACGCCACAGTGGAATGGCGTGTCTGAACCGAGGAACCTAACACTGTTAGACATGGTTCGGTCGATGATGAGTCAGACAGATCTTCCTAAGTCCTTTTGGGGCTATGCTTTAGAGACCGTTGCGTATCTGCTGAACATGAGTGTGATAACGCAAATCTAGGTGTATAAATAAGCTCAAGTAATAAAAAACCTAGATACAGCGAATACCGTAAGGATACGGATCAACTGTAGTACCAGGGTCGAACACAGGGAATAGCTAACACTAAGAACAAGACTCGACTAAGAATCAGATCAGGTAATAGCAGATGGAATAGATGAATACCGAAAATAAAGCAATAAATAAACTAAGTAAAATCGGATAATTAAACCACCGTAGCTTCGGGATAACCTTAATGCGCAGGGATTGTTTCTAAGGATGGAGAATCTACGAATATCGAACTCTAATCGGGGATCTCAAGTTCTAATATCAGATTTGGCTCTCTCAAGTCCTAAATCCACTATCCAATAATTTACCCTATCGATCTCTCAACCTAATAGATTAAAATATCAAATGCATTAACGATCACTATCATAGTTCCTAAACCGATTAACCTATCTCTCAATAGTCTTAATCAATTCATTCAATGAATTCGTTCTGAATCTAATCTCAACTCTCGTTGTAAATAAGAATCTAAAATCAATCAATCAACTGGCCAAGAAGATCAAAAGCAATAAACTCAATTCAATTAAACCGAAGAGTATCGATAACGTAGTCTTGGAAAATAAAAACCAAACAAATCCCTACAAGGTTAAATCCCTAACTACAGTGAAACGACTACTCGCAACCCATAACAACAAACGAGTTCAAATCAATAAGAAGAAACATAGAAACAGATAAAGAAGACTCGTAGCGATCTCTCGACGACGATTCTTCAATCTCTGCTCCCGGGAAACTCCGTCTTGATTCTGTTGGATTTGGGTTTATTTGATAGAATCAAAACGGGCCTAGCCCGTGAGAAGCCCGGTCCGTATAAATTAAAATCTGCAGAATATTAAGAGAATATTCTTATTTGAATTTGAAATTCAAATTCAAATTGGATTCAAATCCGCAGAAAATCTATCAAATATGATTGAGATAAGATTGAGATAATATCAAAATAAAATCAAATTTGAATTTTGAAATTCAAATTGATTTGTTTTGAGATTCTCCCCTCTACTATAAATAGGGGTCTTGGGTTAGCTCATAAAAACACACAGAAAAGAAACAAGCATTCTAGAGAAAAAGAGCATTCACATATTTGCTCATATCTCTCTCTGAGTTCGCTTGGTATTTGGAAAGCTTCTTCCAAATACGCGGTCGTTGTATCCTGGGAGTTCACCGTGCTCCAATAGCCTCGAAGCTTTAGAGGTGGCACGGAAATCGAACTTAAGGAAACTGTGTTTCACAGGCCTCGACAAAATAAT
>NW_010964999.1:130843-134755 GCF_000463585.1 Tarenaya hassleriana
CCTATGAGTTGTGGAAAGGCAAATCACCTAGCTACAAATACTTGAGAGTATGGGGTTGTCTGGCTAAGGTTCCTATCCCTATTCCTAAACGAACTAGGTTAGGACCAAAGACAATAGATTGTGTGTTTGTTGGTTATGCACACAATTCGAGTGCTTACCGATTCTTGGTGTATAAATCAGATAATTCTGAAATACATGCGAATACAGTCGTTGAATCAAGAGACGCTTCATTTTTTGAAGATGTATTTCTCTACAAGACTCGGATAGAATTAGATCCAAGTGGTATGGAATCTCAAATAATTAATGAATCTTCTAAGCAATTAGATGAAGAGGATGAAGAGCCTAGAAGAAGTAAAAAGACAAAGAAACCTACTTCTTTTGGTTCTGATTATCTAACATTTATATTGGAAAAAGAACCATAGACATATCAAAAGGTTATGTCATCTCCCGAAGCTCCTTATTGGAAGGAAGCAGTGAAGAGTGAGATTGAATCAATCCGACAAAATCACACTTGGGAACTTGTGGATCTTCCACAAGGATGCAAACCATTGGGTTATAAATGGGTCTTCAAAAGAAAGATGAAACCGGATGGTTCTATTGAAAAATACAAGGCGAGACAGATACAAGACGGTTATGCGTTATCCCAAAGTCATTATATAAAACAAATCTTAGAGAGATTTGACAAAGATGGAAATTCTGTGGCCAGAACTCCAATTGATGTTAATTTTCATTTGAAAAAACATCACGGTGAGGGAGTTCAACAATTAGAATATTCCAGAATCATAGGAAGCTTAATGCATCTTATGAATAGCACAAAGCCGAATATTGCTAATACCGTGAATAGACTTAGTAGATATATGAGCAATCCAAGTTGTGATCATTGGAAGGCCATAATTAGACTCCTTAGATATCTAAGGTATACTGAGAATTATGGACTGCATTATACAAGATATCCAGCAGTATTAGAAGGATATTCTGATGCGAACTGGATATCAGATTCGAATGAGAATAAATCCACAAGTGGATATATATTCGTTGTTGGTGGAGGTGCTATTTCGTGGAAATCCTCTAAGCAAACGTGTATTGCAAGATCCACTATGGAATCTGAATTTATAGCTTTAGACCTTGCTGGTGAAGAAGCTGAGTGGCTTCGAAACTTTCTTGAGAATATTCCTATATGGCCTAAGCCGATGTCTGGAATTTGCATACATTGCGATAGTCAGTCTGCAATAGGAAGGGCAAAAAGCCATGTGTATAAGGGAAAGTCGCGACACATCCGCAGACGACATAACTCTGTTAGAAAATTACTAACAGATGGTGTCATATCTATTGATTTTGTGAGATCAAAAGATAATTTGGCTGATCCTCTGACCAAAGGCCTTAACAGAGATCAGATAGAAATATTATCGAGGGGAATGGGATTAAAGCCCATAGAATGACAAACCACCATGATGGCAACCCAACCTATCTGGACAAACCACTAGTGTTAGGTTCAATGGGACAACCGAATTGTGGGGGGGTCGATGAGATCGCTCGAGACTGATGTCTCTTCACATTCCTATGATAAGAGTGATACAAATTGGGAAGGTTGAGTTTATACTCTTAAAGATTCTCTTATCTCCTACGAGAGTGGAGTATATTGAGATACTCTCAAAGAGAAATCTCCTATATCAAGTATGAAGTGGGCCGCTTCTATGAGAATGACAAAAGGGCTAATTCTCTAGAGTACTTGATGAAATTTACCAGGTGCTGTCCCAGGGCCATAATGGGCGCAACAAATGGACTAACGAGAGAGAGAGAGGGCGCTGTGTGAGTACTATTGTCTTGGTGTATACAAAAGCTGAATAGTTCAAGACATCGCGTTCACTGTTTAGCAAGTACATCCGATAGTATTTCACTACGGAAGGTTCAAAGGTAAAACTACCTTTTCGGATACAGTAAACTCTCGATGAGCAAATTTTGCATTGCACATCATTTGCATTAGTTGCATGAGATGCATTTAGGTTCACCTAACTCAAGGCCCTATTTTGATTCTTGTGGGGGATTGTTGGATTTGGATTTATTTGATAGAATCAAAACGGGCCTAGTCCGTGAGAAGCCCGGTCCGTATAAAGTTTATAAAATTAAAATCTGCAGAATATTAAGAGAATATTCTTATTTGAATTTGAAATTCAGATTCAAATTGGATTCAAATCCGCAGAAAATCTATCAAATATGATTGAGATAAGATTGAGATAATATCAAAATAAAATCAAATTTGAATTTTGAAATTCAAATTGATTTGTTTTGAGATTCTCCCCTCTACTATAAATAGGGGTCTTGGGTTAGCTCATAAAACACACAGAAAAGAAACAAGCATTCTAGAGAAAAAGAGCATTCACATATTTGCTCATATCTCTCTCTGAGTTCGCTTGGTATTTGGAAAGCTTCTTCCAAATACGCGGTCGTTGTATCCTGGGAGTTCACCGTGCTCCAATAGCCTCGAAGCTTTAGAGGTGGCACGGAAATCGAACTTAAGGAAACTGTGTTTCACAGGCCTCGACAAAATATTCTTTTAATTTCAGGTACTTATCTGGAATCGCTCGAATTGCCGGAGTTTTGCTGTCGTCAACAACCGCCGTCCCCAACAGATTCTCTCTCGAGTTCTCTGGCTTCTGCTGTGATCTCTCGATGACTTTTGAAGCCCAAGACGTCTTCTATTTATTTGCTTGGAGCTGGGCTTCTTCCTTTGCTGAAAACGGAGGTCCGGATGCAAAATAGGAAGTTTTCCCGTAATGCAACACGGCCGTGTCGAATGCAACACGGTCCGTGTCAATTCTCTGTTAAAAATCTGCACTTTAGACATGGGCTGAACACGGGCGAGTTTGAATCAACACGGCCGTGTCGAATGACAACACGGTCCGTGTCAATTATCTGAGCAAAACTTCACTTTTTTCAGCACGGACACAACACGGCCGTGTCGAATGCAACACGGTCCGTGTCGATTCTTCAACTCGAACATGCTTGACAGATTTGCTCATAACTTTTTGCTCCAACGTCAGATTTGTGTGAATTAGTGTCTATGCGTAGATATTGAAGAGAGCTGTCTAATGAGGTAGAGAACACGCAATTTGGACTTATAGAGTGGAAGTTATTGGACTTGCAAGATCTAACTTTTTAGGCTTCGTGTTTTTCTTCGGAACAACTCCAAATGTTCCCGTTTCGTCTGTGATGTTCCGTAGTCCATGTTTTCCACTCCTTTTGCTCTCTTTTATGCATGAATACCTGTTTTGACACCAAAGAAAGCAACCAAGCAATATCGAGACCAAATGTGCTCTAGAATACCTATAAATATGCAAAACCGAGTAAAATGCACTAGACATCCTATACCAAAATGTCACCAAAATACATGTCATCAGAGTGTGACACCCGTAACCCGTGTATAGTATATGGGCTGTGTCACATGGACGATATACAATAAAATCATAAATTGCGGAAGCAAAAATACGAAATAAAAAAAAAACATTTTTAAATAAATCAGAGTAAACAGTAGAAAGTACAACAGGCGATTAGTATCGCAAAATAACACATGTCCTAATAGTTATAATTTAACCATACAAAATGCGGGAAATACAAGTCCCGTAACCCAAAATGTAAATCCCGTACATGATGCTGCCTCTCTCAGGTCGTCGTCTGCCGGATGCGCTAGGCGTAATCCTCGTGATCTGAAAAATGTAAACCACGAGGGCTAAGCACAACTGCTTAGTGAGTAGCCCGGGTTGAACCCGGAAATCCCGTTCCCAACGAGAACGGTACAGTGGACATTTCCATAAAGAAAACACATGCAATAAGTAAAAACACAGTAAGCAAGTAAATAACAATCACAATCACGCCCGTATGGAGTCCACCATAGGGCTTAGCCGTATACCCTGG
>NW_010964999.1:134765-135307 GCF_000463585.1 Tarenaya hassleriana
CCTCGCGTGACGTTGGCCATCGCATCGCATGCGATCGTGCGCGTCTCCTGCGCTTGTCACTCTCGTGACTACCAATGTCAAGTCCATGACACAACGGAAATACAATCATACCCGTATGGAGTCCACTATAGGGTCCAGCCATATACCCTAGTCAAGTCCATGACTAACCACTCGCGTGACGTTGGCCATCGCATCGCATGCGATCGTGCGCGTCTCCTGCGCTTGTCACTCTCGTGACTACCGATGTCAAGTCCATGACACAACGGAAATACAATCATACCCGTATAGAGTCCACCATAGGGTCCAACCATATACCCTAGTCAAGTCCATGACTAGGTGCGAGTCCACGCCCGTCAAATCCATGACGTTGGCCGTCGTGTCGCACACGACTATATCACAAACACAATCATGCTGCACTCGTCGCACGAGTGAGCTACAAACATGGCAATCAACGTGCATATCTTCCCAATACAATCACGCGTATCGCGGTATTCGGCCCCGACCGAGCTACCGATTAACGCCATGCAAACTACCCAGAATAA
>NW_010964999.1:135432-137036 GCF_000463585.1 Tarenaya hassleriana
GATTGATCCCAATCGCGAAGTCTTGTCCTTTAGTGGGGGTTTGGTTCGCCCACGGTTAAGTCTGGTTAGGCTTGGGCCAACGCCGTTGGTCGTTTTCTCTTTCCCGGGTGAAGTTGAATTTTTCTCCAAATTTTTCTATGAGCCTGGTCCGGCGGATCAAGTTCTGGTCAGCCGGACCAGTTCTCTTTCTCCCCTGGTCCACCTCGTCTTTTGGTCCGTCGGTCCGAGAGAGAAAACAAGTCTGGTCCGGTGGACCAAGATTGGTCGGCCCCGGACCAGCCTGCTTCTCCTCTCTCGGTCCGTCTCTTCTGGTCAGACCGAGTGCTCTCACTCCGACACGTCTGGTCCGGCGGACCAGGACTGGTCAGCCCCGGACCAGGCGTGTATTTTCTTGGTCCGGTCTGTCTTTCTTCTGGTCAGGCGGCGTACATTTCCTCGGAACACGTCTGGTCCGGCGGACCAGTCCGCGTTCTTCTTTTGGTCCGCCTTCTTCTCCCCTGGTTCGGCTGAGTGACATTGGTCTGTCCCAGTCTCGGTCCGAAGCTGACCAACAGCTGGTCCGGCGGACCGGGACTGGGACCTGTTTTCTCATTCGCGATTTCCGGTTCTGTTTCAATCTTGCTCATCCGTTTCGATCTAGGGTTGCTTCCAAATGCTATTAAAACATAGTTTTACATCCCTAGATATGTTCTAAACCTCAAACACGCAAGGAAATCTCGATTTGCACCATCACACATTGAAAATGAGATCTCACAAATCCAACTCAAGCCACTCACCTTGTTCTTGAGTTTGTCCGAGCTTGTGTGCGTTTCTCGTGGCTCCACACGACGTGAGAAGTTTCGGGACACGTCTGGGCACGTCCCTCTTGGTCTCCCCGAGCTCGCCTTGCACTGGTTCGTCCCCTTTCTCTCCCTTTCTCCCCTTTTTCTTCTTCCTCTGTTTCTGTCCGAAAATGCCTAAGTCCCAGCTTGGGAGATGTTTATGGCGCGAGCTAGGGAGTTTGTGGGCTCAAGCCCAAGCCCATAGGTGAGCCTGCAACGTCCTCGAGGCGTGGGAGGCGGCTGGACGGCGAGTGGGGCCCAAACTCAGGCAAAGTTCGCGTCTCAAGACCGCAAGTTGGCAACTTGCGTTTTCTGTCGAGTCCCGGTCCGCCGGACCAACCTCCTGGTCTGCCGGACCGGACACACTTTTATTTTTTTTTGAATTTTTCCCCAGTCCGCGCTGTCCAGTCCGAGTCCGCCTGAGCAGGTTGGTCCGCCCCGAACCAAATCTTGGTCCGACGGACCAACCCTGTTTTTTTTTCTTTTTCCTTTTCTTTATTCTTTCTCGGTCCTTCCCGCCCGTGACGATCCTCGTGCCTCTCCTCGGCATTGTACCATCACTTTTTGGTGATTTCGTGATATCTCTATTTAATTATTCATTTTTAAATAATTAAGTATTCGAATCTGGTTTTGGGGTATTACAAATCCTCCCCCCTTAAAACGAATTCGTCCTCGAATTCGGAATCGCATAATATCATCAATACTTTCTCGTACTCGATATCATCACCAAAACACAAACCATATTGCCACGTCATCCGAAGCATAAGTCTGATACAACCGAAC
>NW_010964999.1:137286-137508 GCF_000463585.1 Tarenaya hassleriana
AGCAATCCAAGACGATATGCAACCGCTCCCACTCTCGCGATCACGGGGTAAGGTCCGATGTATCGCGGCTTCAGATTCCCGCTCTGCCCGAACCTCGCATGACCCCGCATCGCCTGTACTCGGAGAAAGGCATAATCTCCAACTGTTGGGTTTCTTGGGATCTCATGAGCGAATCCTATTCCTAAGAGATCGATTCTAGGGTTTGCGCAGCGGATATAAAAC
>NW_010964999.1:138910-142694 GCF_000463585.1 Tarenaya hassleriana
CTTCTTCAACTTGTTCACTCGGCTCAGCGTCTACTTGCTGCTCTCGAACTTCCTCAAGTTCGATCCTACTCCCACTGACTCTTTTGGAGACGAACTCTCGCTCCATAAAAGTCGCATTTGTAGACTCTACCTGGAAGATCAGGAGAAGAAGAAGCTTCGACTTCTGGTGTCTTCGTTATAGAGGCTAATTTGTTTACTTCTACGTCGTGGGTATTAGATACCGGAAGCGCCTCGCATATTTGTGGAAATATGAAAGGGTTGCGAGGAAGTAGATAATTGGCAAAAGGAGAAGTAGATCTCCGCGTTGGGAATGGAGCAAAAGTTGCTGCATTAGCCGTCAGGACTTATGATCTGACTTTACCTTCTAGGCCTTGTATTTGAGTTGCATGATTGTTATTTTGTTTATGCTGTTAGCAAGAACATTAACGATTTCATGCCTAGACTCGGACGGTTTCAGATTTGTTATTGAGAACAAAGGTCTATCCATTTATAGAGGTGATTTATTCTATGGTAAAGGTTACCAGTTTAATAGCCTTTATGTTTTGGATGACGAACCGTCAAGATACAGGTCAATCTATAACGTTTGTACCAAACGGTTTAAGCCGAACGACTTAAACCCAACCTTCCTCTGGCATTGTCGTCTAGGCCATATAAACGAGAATCAGTGAACGTAACGAAATACAGATAACCTCCTCTAGCTGGACAGCTCATTGGTCCGCATACATCACTATGTATCAGTTCCAATAACTCTATCGCTCTCTGTCCTTTCCTTTGAAAGGATACTTTGTCATCTTGCCCATCAAACAAGAATCGCAAGATTCAAGAGACTCAAAGTCAAATGAATCCAGAAGACCTTCAGAATGAAGGTTCTGTATGCACTTCTCGTTTATATGGCCTAGACGACAATGCCAGAGGAAGGTTGGGTTTAAGTCGTTCGGCTTAAACCGTTTGGTACAAACGTTATAGATTGACCTGTATCTTGACGGTTCGTCATCCAAAACATAAAGGCTATTAAACTGGTAACCTTTACCATAGAATAAATCACCTCTATAAATGGATAGACCTTTGTTCTCAATAACAAATCTGAAACCGTCCGAGTCTAGGCATGAAATCGTTAATGTTCTTGCTAACAGCATAAACAAAATAACAATCATGCAACTCAAATACAAGGCCTAGAAGGTAAAGTCAGATCATAAGTCCTGACGGCTAATGCAGCAACTTTTGCTCCATTCCCAACGCGGAGATCTACTTCTCCTTTTGCCAATTATCTACTTCCTCGCAACCCTTTCATATTTCCACAAATATGCGAGGCGCTTCCGGTATCTAATACCCACGACGTAGAAGTAAACAAATTAGCCTCTATAACGAAGACACCAGAAGTCGAAGCTTCTTTAAGCTTCTTCTTCTCCTGATCTTCCAGGTAGAGTCTACAATTTATGTTCCAATGCCCAACGGCATGACAGAAATAACACTATTCCTTTTTGGACTTAGGCTTAGGTTCAATGACAACGCTTGTCACTTTCCACTTGCCCTTGCTCTTGGAACGCTTCCTTTTGCTGGAACTCTTTCCAACAACTACCATTTCACTCTTACCATGGCTTTAAGCTCTCTTTTTGGAATGATGCATTCTACTGATCAACAATCAAAGAATCGTCCATGTTACCCGGAAGCGTCCTTCATAAGGATAGATCGCATCGTCAACTTCGGTACAATACCGGTTAACGCTATGTCCTACAGAAAAAGACAAAACAGAACGAAAACACATCTACATGCAGATTCTATCAATGATCTACTACCAGCTAGTCCATCATCAATCAGTGTCTACATACCTATGATCTACTACCAGCTAGTCCATCATCAATCAGTGTCAATCTATCTATGATCCACTACCAGCTAGTCCATCATCAAATAATGACAACATAGATGCAAAGATGAGCTATATTCCCATAAAGAAAAATAACCCTACAATAAATTTCTATATGGGACTAAGATCCGTATTTCACATAAGAACAAGTTTTTACACTCAGCCTTATGCTATTTAGGTAGACATCTAATGTCAATCATATCCAATATGACTCTTAGATCCTTTATGAGACTATGATATCAAATATCATTGCATACTCGTCTCATCTGTACCATTAAGTCTCAAGTCAAACTTGACAACTTAACCCAAGATAAACCATATTCAAGCTGTAGGAACCACGATTTGCTACCCTGCCTCACAAAGATAATCCGGCACGCTAAGCTTTGGCATGACCCGTGTTACGGACGATCGATGCCTTGACAAGCGCTCTAGTAATGGGAGGTACACACTTAGCATTACATGAATAAGGGTTTTTCGAAACCGCACCTAGATCAAGCATCTACTTTCAAGCTATGAGAACCACCATTTCTCCATCTTGCCTCACCAAGATAATACGGCACACCCAGCTTTGGCATGGCCCATGACACGTACGATCGAGGCCTTGACAAGTGCTTTACTTATAGAGCTTCTAGATCTAACCGGTTTCTGTGCAACGATTGTACATATCAAGGATCAACAATTATTCCTTGATCAGATGTATTACATAATCCGAATAGACCATCCATTCGATTATGTAATCCCAATCCCGGAGCTCCCACTAAATCAAAAATATCTAATATCTCGATTAAGTTACACGCATTCATTCATTATGGACCATCCATAAGAATAAATCATGTCTATTTGAGTTACAGTTGATCAGATTATCCAACGATTGCGTAATCGGACCTCGAAAACGGAAATTTTCGGAATCTGGACTTCGGACCGTCCGTTCTAGAGGTAGAACGGACGTTCCAGGCTGGCAAAACGTTCGGTCTCGACTGCAAAAGTCAAAACGGATGTTCTGCCTAGTAGAACGGACGTTCTGCATGGCAGAACGGACGGTCCAACCTTCCGTTCTGTGCCAATTAGTCCGTCACCCGTGGACCGTCCGTTCCGGCTTACCAGAACGGACGGTCTAGGGTAGTTCTCCGTGATCAGATCACGTTTCCCCGCGTTCTCAGCCCCGATCAGACCCGAAACTGAACCGAATTCTTCTGTACACCCAAAATTCGAACTCCTGCACTCTATGCAACATGAAACATGCAATCTACACTAGATTCAATCATCAAACATGCATAGATATCAAAGCAAACATGGATTCAAACAATTCAAATCCTAAAACATGCGTGATACCACTGTTGGGTTTCCTGGGATCTCATGAGCGAATCTAATTCCTAAGAGATCGATTCTAGGGTTTGCGCAGCGGATGTAAAACAAAAATTTAATAAACCCTAGAACCATGCTTCTAATGAATCGTAGAAACGTTAGAACGCTTACCTCAATCGATCCGGGGCCTGTATCAATTGATCTGTTCGTCCGATCACTCTAGGCAGGAAGATTACCTCGCCCTCTACACGTATCCACACCTCGGGATGGATTCCAACACCTTGGAACTTGTCTGCTAGGACTAGAGATCTCGATCTCTCTTGTGTGCAAGGTTTTTGGAGGCTTAGGGTTTTATTTTTCTTCCTTTTTTTTTCTTCTCCTTTTTTCTTCTTTTTATTTTTCTTTTTTTTCTCTTTTCTTAAAACCCTAGAAGACATTCTCCTTATATACACTTTCCAAAAATCCTAATTTGACAAGGAATAGATTACTAGGAATCATAATCTAATTAGGTTTCCTAAACCTATTAGAATTCTAATCTCATTAGGTTTCCTAGATGTAATAGAATTCTAATCTCATTAGGTTTCCTAGATGTAATAGAATTCTAATCTCATTAGG
>NW_010964999.1:142833-145893 GCF_000463585.1 Tarenaya hassleriana
GGACCCTTCCGCCTCGGTTTTCCGTCGTTTTCTCTCGTGTATTCGTCCTTCCCTGCGTGTGTGATCCTGTAGGCTCATTCGACATAGCAGTATAACCTGAAATCCCTATTTCGGGTATACAAGTCATAGGCGGTCTCTAGCAAGACACTATGACTACCTATCTCGAATAGAGTTTGTTTGTGATCATACGAAAGCCAGTGATGATTCCGACTGATGATCCTTTTGTATCGCGATATCATATGTCGAACATAAGGCATGGACAAGCCACCTTATCTGATTCGACTGCTTTCTCGTTCACTGAGTTCGACTGTCTGAAATAGACGACGTTCGTCTATAGTGCGGGCACACATTTCTACAGTCTTGCTCACACGAGGGGCCCAGCGATATCTCTCTCTTTTACGAGAGGTACAAATCCCGTCTTGACTATCTACAATCCAGTACATGATTCGTTTCGTACCTGATACACGCCTTTGTAGTCCTCCTGTTACGCAGGACGTTTGGCGTAATCAAAGCACGCAACTCCTCATGTTGGATTCTGTAGATACTCAGGTCTTAGGATCCAATCATGGAATCGTCGTATGAGATTCAAGTCATGACGCTAGTCCATGTGACAATCTCATGCGGGTCAGTCCAGTATTCCGTTCTGCAACGAATACCTATGATTGTGATCGTATCCAATACCTATGATCATCTATGTGATCATCAATCACACATCATACTAGTCTTATTATGTCGTTATTCCCATAATGACACAAGACTAGGGAGTTTAGTATCATTCATAATGATACATGGATTTCATAACAGATCTAGCATGCAGGAACATGTAATGAACAAGATCCTCAAGCGCGAAGTCTCGTCTCCGCTGATCGGCATACGACTTCTGTCGATCTTGCGCCGTCTTCAGATGGGCGTAAATCCTCCGTATCACCTCGGTGGTCTCCTCCACGATCTCTGGCCCGAACTCTCGGCGCTCGCCGATCTCCGTTTAGCATAACGGTGTCTTGCACGGTCGCCCGTACAAGGCCTCGTATGGAGATACTCTGATACTCGTGTGATGACCGTTGTTGTACGCAAACTCGCACAACGTCATGTACTGGTTCGAGCCCCACTCCAGGATACAAGCTCTGAGCATGTCCTCCAAAGTCTGTATAGTCCGCTCCGACTGACCGTCTGTCTGAGGATGATATGCCGTACTCATCTTGAGCTTCGTCCCCAGCGCCTCCTGAATCGCCTTCCACAGACGGGATGTAAATCGGGCGTCTCTATCCGATATAATCTCGTTCGAAACTCCATGAAGACGTACGATCTCATTAATGTAAATCTACGCCAACCATCCGATCGGATACTCCTGACAGATAGGAATGAAATGGGCGTATTTGGTTAGTCAATCCACGACTACCCAAATGGCGTTCTTCTTGCTCGGCGTGAGTGGTAATCCAACCACGAAATCCATGGCAATCGAATCCCACTTCCACTCTAGAATCTCCAACGGCTGTAGCTTGCCTCCCGGCATCTGTCGCTCTGCCTTTACTTGCTGACAAGTGAGGCACCTTGCTACGTAATCCGCTACATCTCTCTTGACCCTCGGCCAAGTATACCACTGGCGTAGACCCTGATACATCTTGCTCGCCCCCGGATGTATGGCCAATCTCGACTGGTGTGCCTCAGATAGAATCTCCTGTCTCAGCTCTGCGTCGTCAGGCACACTTAGTCGGTTCCCCAGCCGTAACGCTCCCTGCTCATCGATACGATAGCCCTTGAGGCTATATTCCCCGATATGATCCATGTACCGGGCGAGTAAAGGATCGCCGCGTTGTCCCATAACCACACGCTCTATCAGAGTCGGTGTCAACTCCTCGGGTGTCAGCGAGAGATGTCCCAACATCACAGTCAACTTAGCGGCGTTGCTGCGAGATGAGGTGACAACACGTATGACCGCTAAGATCTTCTTCCTACTAAGAGCATCAGCCACTATATTGGCGCCACTACGTTAGCTTTCCCCGGATGTTAGGCTATCTCCAGGTCATAATCTGCAATCAACTCCAACCACCTCTGCTGTCTCAAATTCAGATCCTTCTGAGATATCACGTAGGTCAAGCTCTTATGGTCCGTGTTGAGCTTAACCTTCTCCCCGTACAGATACGATCTCCAAATCTTCAGCGCGTGAACTACTGCTGCTAACTCCATGTCGTGACTCGGGTAGTTCTCCTCATGCTTCTTCAGCTGCCTCGATGCATAAGCGATTACGTGTCCCTCCTGCATCAACACGCATCCGAGTCCATGTTTGGACGCGTCAATGTATACCTCATAGAGTCATACCCGGTCGTGGCAATGTAAGGATCGGAGCTGATGTCAACCTCTGCTTCAACTCTCTAAAGCTCTCCTCGCACTCAGTCGTCCAGTCAAACCTGACGTTCTTCCCCGTCAGCTTCGTCAAAGGCCGAGCTATCTTGGCGAACCCCTCAACGAATCGCCGATAATAGCCAGCTAGTCCCAGAAAACTCCTGACTTCCGTCGCAGAAGTCGGAGACTGCCACTCCATGACGGCCTCGATCTTGGCTGGATCGACCTGAATACCCTGGGCTGATCCCACATGTCCCAGGAACCCAATCTCCTGTAGCCAAAAGCTGCACTTGCTGAACTTCGCGTACAGCCGGTTCTCTCTCAGCCTCCACAATATCTTCCGCAGATGTTCCTCATACGTTTGCAGATCCGGTGAGTAGATGAGAAGGTCGTCGATGAAGATGATGACAAACTCATCTAGATAGTCCATGAACACGCGGTTCATCAGCTGCATGAAAACCGCAGGCGGGTTCGTGAGCCCGAAGGGCATAACCACGAACTCAAAGTGTCCATATCTCGTTTGGAACGCCGTCTTCTGCACGTCACCTCCTTGACCCGAATCTGATGATATCCGGATCGTAAATCTATCTTCGAGAACCACTGGGCTCCCTGTAGCAGATCCAATAACTCATCAATCCTCGGTAACGGGTACCGATTCTTGATGGTTACCTGGTTGAGCCCCCGGTAATCAATGCACAAACGCATACTCCCGTCCTT
>NW_010964999.1:146081-147409 GCF_000463585.1 Tarenaya hassleriana
CCCGGCAGGTCATCGGGAAATAAATCTGGGAATTCCCGGGCAACCGGCGTATCCTCCAGTCTCCTCTCTGACTCCTGCGTAGCCATAATAACTACTAGGAAAGCCTCGTTGCCCTTCCTGATCATCTTCTCGGCTTTCAGTGCCGAGATGATCGGGTCCACTGCTGGCGCTCCTCTACCCCTGAACTCGAACCCTCCGAAATCGTCCGCAAACCAGATCGTCCTCTTGGGACAATCAATGTAGGCCTGATATCTCATCAGCCAATCCATACCCAATATAATGTCAAATCCCCTGATGGGTACCACGATGAAATCTGTGGCTAATAGGCGACCGCAAACCTCGAGGGGCACCCCTCGCAGGATCCCGTGCACTGCTAATGTCTCTCCCGAGGGTATACGCACGGTGAAATCGCTTCTCGGTTCGATCTCCCCTGTCTCTAGTCTCACTGCTACCTCCGCACTCATGAAACTATGGGTTGCCCCGGTATCGAATAGTGTGTAACATGCAACCCCATAGATGTATAGAGTACCTGCGATCGCGGCAGCCTCGGCTCCATCAGGGTGAGCCTCCTCCTCTTCTTCCTCCTGGATCTCCTGCTCAGCACCGAGAGCATAAACTCTCGGGGCAGCTCCAGTCCTCGCTGGGGTCGGGGCGACCGGTCCACCTGGCCCGTGGTCGCGGTGATCTCGGTGCCACGGCCGGTGATCCCATAGGCCTCGTCGGACAACGTGATGCAATGTGTCCGGGATGGTCGCAACGATAACATACCACTGGTCCTCTGGCCGCAAGTGGTGTTGGTGCACGAACAGCCGGCGCCTTGCCCTTGTCACGCGGATCACTGGCCCGGATGTTCTTCCCCGATGAACACGTGCCGAAGCATTTCCTGAAAGGGCTCCGCTCACGAGTCTTCCCTTCCTTCTTCTCCTGCTCTCCACGCTCCACCTTCTCCAGCTGCAAAATGTATCGACTCAGCGTCGGGTACTCCTCATCTCGATCTTCCTCCGCAGGTAAGGTCGAAGTCCAACAATGAACTTCTGGATCCTCGACGCCTCGGTGGGTACCAGATGCCCTCCGTACATCAGTAGGCGGGTGAACTCCGCCTCGTACTCACTGACCGTCATGTCTCCCTGCTGCAACATGAGGAACTCGGTCATGCGGTACTCATGGTCCTGCCTCCGGAAGTACTTCGCCTCGAACTCCTGTCGGAACTCCTCCCAGGTGAAACGGTGTCCCGCTGGTGCCTCCTGCACCACCTTCGCCCCCCAATGTCGGGCCTGGCCCGACAGGTGATGGCTCGCAATCATAGCCCGGTACTGGTACGGGCACTG
>NW_010964999.1:147551-154083 GCF_000463585.1 Tarenaya hassleriana
GGGTCCCTCACCGGGGGTGGTGGTGGTGCGTGGGCAGCCAGGTGCTGCCACACGGTCTCCTGGAACTGCCGAAACTCGGCCCTCCAGCTCTCATCTCCCGGGTTAGGCGGTGGAGCCTGATCGGGATGTCGTCAGCCCTCCTGCAAGCCTAGCACGTCGTGGCGCCATTTCACTGCACCACATTAAGATAGTTTAGCAACTGATGACCGATACTGCATCATCAATGTACGGACCTCGACAGGTGAGGATTTTCTTCGGACATGGTTTGAAAACATTTTTCGTAGAAAACCGTTGGGTAATGAGCACGATTCCTTCCCGAGGAAAGAACATGACTCTGATACCAAAAGTTGTGACACCCGTAACCCGTGTACAGTATACGGGGTGTGTCACATGGACGATATACAATAAAATAATAAATTGCGGAAGTAAAAATACGAAATCCAAAAAAAAACATTTTTAAATAAACTAGAGTAAACAGCAGAAAGTACAACAGGCGATTAGTATCACAAAATAACACATGTCCGAATAGTTATAATTTAACCGTACAAAATGTGGGAAATATAAGTCCCATAACCCAAAATGTAAATCCCGTACATGATGTTGCCTCTCTCAAGTCGTCGTCTGCCGGATGCGCTAGGCGTAATCCTCGTGATCTGAAAAATGTAAACCACGAGGGCTAAGCACAACTGCTTAGTGAGTAGCCCGGGTTGAACCCGGAAATCCCGTTCCCAACGAGAACGGTACAGTCGACATTTCCATAAAAACACATGCAATAAGTAAAACACCGTAAGCACGTAAATAACAATCACAATCACGCCCGTATGGAGTCCACCATAGGGCTTAGCCGTATACCCTGGTCAAGTCCATGACCAGGGGCGAATCCACGCCCGTCACTCGCGTGACGTTGGCCATCGCATCACATGCGATCGTGCGCAGTGACGTTGGTCTGTCCCAGTCTCGGTCCGGAGCTGACCAACAGCTGGTCCGGCGGACCGGGACTAGGACCTGTTTTCTCCTTCGCGATTTCCGGTTCTGTTTCGATCTTGCTCATCCGATTCGATGTAGGGTTGCTTCCAAATGCTATTAAAACATAGTTTTACATCCCTAGACATGTTCGCAAATGATTCAGGGATCTTTCTCTTAGGTTTTTCACTCTCCAAACCTCTCCCTAGGGTCTGAAAATCGTGCCAAAAAGGTTGGGTGGCGTTTCCCTAAGTTTTCCCACCTTAAAACCCTAATTAGAGCGAGTTTAGTAAATCCCGACGTCTGGACCGATCGGTCTGGAGCTTTTTAATGTCTGGACCGATCGGTCCATGTCTGGACCGATCGGTCTGGAACAATTTCCAGACCTCACACGTTACCTCTGGACCGACCGGTCTACGTCTAGACCGATCGGTCTGGGTTAGCTGGACCGATCGGTCCAGACCTTCTGGACCGGTCGGTCTGGCCTCCGCTCCACTAGGATTTTCTCGTCTCTTTTCGCGCATTCGTCCTTTCCTGTGTGTGTGACCCTGTAGGCTCATCCGATATAGCAGTATAACACGAAATCTCTTATTTCGGTTACACAAGTCATAGGCGGTCTCTAGCAAGACACTATGACTACCTATCTCGAATAGAGTTTGTTCATGATCCTACGAACGCCAGCGATGATTCCGTTTGATGATCCTTTTGTATCACGATATCATATGTCGAATATAAGGCATGGACAAGCCACCTTATCTGATTCGACTGCTTTCTCGTTCACTCAGTTCGAATGCACACATTTCTACAGTCTCGTTCACACGAGGGGCCTAGCGATATCTCTCTCTTTTACGAGAGGTACAAATCCCGTCTTGACTATCTACAATCCAACAGATGATTTGTTTCGTACCTGATACATGCCTTTATTGTCCTCCTGTTACGCAGGACGTTTGACGTAATCAAAGTACGCAACTCCTCATGTTGGATTCCGTAGATATCTCAGGTCTTAGGATCCAATCACGGAACCGTCATATGAGATTCAAGTCATGACGCTAGTCTATGTGACAATCTCATGCGGGTCAATCCAAAATTCCGTTTTCCAACGAATACCTATGATTGTGATCATATCCAAATACCTATGATCACCTATATGATCATCAATCACACATCATACTAGTCTTATTATGTCATCATTCCCATAATGACACAAGACTAGGGAGTTAAATATCATTCATAATGATACATGGATTTCATAACACATCTAATATGCAAGAACATGTAATGAATCAAATACTCTCATAAATCATAGAAAGTATCAAAACATCAAATGTATCTAAATAAAGCTCATAAACAGTACATCAAAGAGCACTAAACCAACAACGCCCGTCACTCGCGTGACGTTGGCCATCGCATCGCATGCGATCGTGCGCGTCTCCTGCGCCTGTCACTCTCGTGACTACCGATGTCAAGTCCATGACACAACGGAATACAATCATACCCATATGGAGTCCACCATAGGGTCCAGCCATATACCCTAGTCAAGTCCATGACTAGGTGCGAGTCCACGCCCGTCAAATCCATGACGTTGGCCGTCGTGTCGCACACGACTAAACGCGTCTCAAACGCCCGTCAAGTCCATGACAGTGATGGTTGAGTCCACAACCATCCACAAACACAATCACGCTTAACTCGTACGCACGAGCAAGCTACACACATGGCACACAACGTGCAACATCCCCATAGTACAACCATACGTATCACGGTATCCAATCCCTACCGAGCTACCGTTTAACGCCATGCAAATTCTACCCGCATACAATCACACAACGATCACTCGTATTTCGATATCGCACATCTCACTACGCTACGCATCGTTCTGGCGAAAACTCGGTTCGATTGATCTCAATCGCGAAGTCTTGTCCTTTGGTGGGGGTTTGGTTCACCCACGGTCAAGTCTGGTTAGGCTCAGGCCAACACCGTTGGCCGTTTTCTCTTTCCCGGGTGAAGTTGAATTTTTCTCCAAATTTTTCTCTGAGCCTAGTCCGGCGGACCAAGTTCTGGTCAGCCGGATCAGTTCTCTTTCTCCCCTGGTCCGCCTCGTCTTTTGGTCCGTCGGTCCGAGAGAGAAAACAAGTCAAGTCCGGCGGATCAAGATTGGTCGGCCCCGGACCAGCCTGCTTCTCCTCTCTCGGTCCGTCTTTTCTGGTCAGACGGAGTGCCCCTCACTCCGACACGTCTGGTCCGGCGGACCAGGACTGGTCAGCCCGGACCAGGCGTGTATTTTCTCAGTCCGGTCTGTCTTTCTTCTGGTCAGGCGGCGTACATTTCCTCGGAACACGTCTGGTCCGGCAGACCAGTTCTGGTCCGGCGGACCAGTCCGCGTTCTTCTTTCGGTCCGCCTTCTTCTCCCCTGGTTCGGCTGAGTGACGTTGGTCTGTCCCAGTCTCGGTCCGGAGCTGACCAACAGCTGGTCCGGCGGACCGGGACTAGGACCTGTTTTCTCCTTCGCGATTTCCGGTTCTGTTTCGATCTTGCTCATCCGATTCGATGTAGGGTTGCTTCCAAATGCTATTAAAACATAGTTTTACATCCCTAGACATGTTCTAAACCTCAAACACGCAAGGAAATCTCGATTTGCACCATTACACATTGAAAATGAGATCTCACAAATCCAACTCAAGCCACTCACCTTGTTCTTGAGTTTGTCCGAGCTTGTGTGCATTCCTCGTGGCTCCACACGACGTGAGAAGCTTCGGGACACGTCTGGACACGTCCCTCTTGGTCTCCCCGAGCTCCCCTTGCACTGGTTCGTCTCCTTTCTCTCCTTTCTCCCCTTTTTCTTCTTCCTCTGTTTCTTTCCGAAAATGCCTAAGTCCCAGCTTGGGAGAGGTTTATGGCGCGAGCTAGGGAGTTTGTGGACTCAAGCCCAAGCCCATAGGCGAGTCTGCAACGTCCTCGAGGCGTGGGAGGCGGCTGGATGGCGAGTGGGGCCCAAACTCAGGCGAAGTTCGCGTCTCAAGACCGCAAGTTGGCAACTTGCATTTTCTGTCGAGTCCCGGTCCGTCGAACAAACCTCCTGGTCCGCCGGACCGGACAACTTTTATTTTTTTTTGAATTCTTCCCCAGTCCGCGCTGTCTAGTCCGAGTCCGCCTGAGCAGGTTGGTTCGCCCCGGACCAAATCTTGGTCCGGTTGTCCGACCCTGTTTTTTATTCTTTTTCCTTTTCTTCATTCTTTCTCGGTCTTTCCCACCTGTGACGATCCTCATGCCTCTCCTCGACATTGTACCATCACTTTTTGGTGATTTCGTGATATCTCTATTTAATTATTCATTATTAAATAATTAAATATTCGAATCGAGTTTCGGGGTATTACAAGGAGTCCAACGAAGTCGGCTGAAACGACGCCATATGAGATATGGACGGGGAAGCGTCCCGCGTTGTCGTTTGTCAGAATTTGGGGTTGCGACGTTTATGTGAAGTGTTAGATGACTGATAAGTTATCCTCCAAATCTTATAAGTGTTTATTTGTAGGCTACCCTAAGGAAACTAAGGGTTAATACTTCTACATTCTGGCAGAGAACAAGGTGTTCATTGCCAAGAATGCGACTTTTATGGTGCGAGAGTTCGTCTCCAAAAGAGTCAGTGGGAGTAGGATCGAACTTGAGGAAGTTCGAGAGCAACAAGTAGACGCTGAGCCGAGTGAACAAGGTGAAGACGTTCAACCTGTTTCACTGTCGATTGTGACTCAACCTTCGACTAGTGAACCTCGGAGATCAGACAGGATTCGCCAAGAGCCTGTGAGATACAGATTTCTCGTGATTGGGAATGAGGAGCTCATGTTATTAGAACATGATGAGCCTACCACATACCCAGAGGCTATGGCGAGTCCCGACTCCGTGAAATGGCGCGAGGCTATGAAGTCCGAGATGCAATCCATGTCAGATAACCAAGTATGGACTCTGGTTGATGCATCTGAAGGGATAAAACCCATCGGATGCAAGTGGATCTTCAAGAAGAAGACCGACATGGATGACAACGTGCACACGTATAAGGCACGACTTGTGGCGAAAGGATTCTGTAAGATTCATGGTATTGACTATGATGAGACCTTTTCGCCTGTAGTTATGCTGAAGTCCATCAGGATCCTGCTTGTCATAGCCGCATATTACGACTATGAGATATGGCAAATGGATGTCAAGACCACATTCCTTAACGGGAACAGTGGCACAGTACAACATCCTACTTCTTCTTAGTCCCTGCACATTTCCACAAATGTGTGAGAAACTTCCGGTATCCAATACCCAAGAAGATGTAGTACAGATGTTAGCTTCTATAACATGAATACCTGAGGCAGAAACTTCATCAAGCTTTTTGTCCTTCAAATCCTCCAAGTAAAGGTGACAATTATGCTTCCAGTGTTCAGAAACTCCGCAGTAATGACAGTCACCCTTATCGAGCTTAGATTTAGGCGTGGAGGCAACTTTTGCCTTCTTCGTCGCCTTCTTTTTCGTTTTACCCCGCCGCTTCTTGCTGGAGTTCTTCTGCACAGCAAGCACAGACTTAGGGACAACGATATCCCACTCGGCCGATTTCAGCATCCCATGCAGTTCGGCAAAGCTCTTAGTTATCCCGTGCATATGGTACTGCATCACGAACTGGTTATAGTCCTCGGGCAATGACATCAGGATCAGGTCCACGGCCAAGTCATCATCGAGCTTAACTCTCATACGCTCAAGTTCCTTAATATGAGCTCTCATGTTGAGGACGTGGGTGTTGACAGGACTACCTCTCGGCATCTCCGTCTTCACCAGAGCTTTCAGCGTCTTGTACTTTTTCAGTACACGTTAGCTCCTCAAACATGGTCTTGAGCTGGTTGATCACATCAAACACGCTCTTCCCTCTGCAGATTCGGGGCCATGCTTCTCAACATGAGACAGGAAATCTCGTTGTCGTCAGTCTGATGCTTCAACCAAGCATCCTTGACGGCTCTCATGGCACTGGTCGCAGGCTCTGGTAGCAGAGCCCCATCCAAGACATACGACTTTGTTGGGATTTCCTGGGATCTCTACAGCGAATCCTATTCCTAAGAGATCGATTCAGGGTTTGCGCAGCGGATGAAAAACAAAAATTTTATAAAACCCTAGAACCATGCATGTATGAGTCGTAGAAACGTTAGAACGCTTACCTCAATCGATTCGGGGCCTGTATCAATTGACGTATTCGTCCGACCACGAAAGGGAGGAAGATTACCTTACCCTCTACACGATCCACACCTCGGGATGGATTCCAACGGTTGGAACTTGTCTACTAGGACCCGATCAACTATTCGGTATATTGATTCGAGAAAACGAGACTTAGATCACCTCTTAGAACCACTTGGATCTCACCAAAGTCTGTAGAAGTTGTCTAAAGTCAGCTCTCCTCATTAGGATTTTAATCTCCTTCTTATAAAGTGATTTAACCCTAATTTTGATTTAATTTTCGAAAAATCCGAAAGCTGAAACGGACGGTCCAGAAATGCACGTGGACCGTCCGTTCCAGCACGCCAGAACGGATGGGCTGGGGCTAGCG
>NW_010964999.1:154350-161172 GCF_000463585.1 Tarenaya hassleriana
CGCGAATAGAGTTTGATCCTGATCTTACGAATGCCAGTGATGATTTCGGCTGATGATCCTTTTGTATCACGATATCATCAGTCGAACATGCCACCTTATCTGATTCGACTGCTTTCTCGTTCACTGAGTTTGACTGTACGAAATAGACGACGTTCGTCTATAGTGCGGCCATACATTTCACAGTCTCGCTCACACAAGGGGCCCAGCGATATCTCTCTCTTTTACGAGAGGTACAAATCTCATCTTGACTATCTACAATCATGCACATGATTCGTTTCGTACCTGATACACGCCTTAATAGTCCTCCTGTTACGCAGGACGTTTGACGTATTCAAAGTACGCAACTCCTCGTGTCAGATTCTGTAGATATCTTAGGTCTAAGGATCCAATCATGGAACCGTCATATGAGATTCAAGTCATGACGCAAGTCCATGTGACAATCTCATGCGGGTCAATCCAGTATTCCATTCTCCAACGACTACCTATGATTGTGATCGTATCCAATATCTATGATCATCTCTATGATCATCAATCACACTTTATAACAATACATGGATTTCATAATATATCAAGTATGCAAAACATGTAATGAATAAAACACTCGACCATAAACCATAGAAAGTGTCAATACATCAAATGTATCTAAATAAAACACGCATAACAGTACATCATAGAGGACTAAACCAACAATCTCTCACTTGCTCTAATCATGGACTGCTAAACATCTAATGCCCATATCCCTAACATGACTCTCATGCTTCGACGAAGGGAGAGACTTCGTCAACGGATCGACAATGTTGTCATCTGTCGACACTCTGCAAATATACACGTTTCCTCTGTCTATGATCTCTCTGATAAGGTGAAATCGTCTGAGTATATATTTGGATCGTTGATGGGATCTGTGTTCTTTAGCTTGTGTGATCGCTCTATTGTTGTCACAATACAGAGCAATGGGGCTATCAGCACTAGGAATAACACCCAAGTCGCCAACAAACTTCCTGATCCAAACAGCTTCCTTTGTTGCATCCGACGTTGCAATATACTCAGCTTCTGTAGTAGAATCTGCAACGGTCACTTGCTTAGAACTCTTCAATCTAACAGCGTCTCCGTTCAAGCAGAAAACATACCCACACTGCGATCTGTAGTCATCCGGGTCTGACTGAAAACTAGCATTGGTGTAACCCTTTACAGCGAGCTCGTCCACAAAGAACACATCCTTAGTTCTTCTCAAGTACTTCAGGATGTTCTTGACGGCGATCCAGTGTGACTCACCTGGATCTGACTGGTATCTACTCGTAATGCTCAACGCATAGGATACATCTGGTCGAGTACAAAGCATGGCATACATGATCGATCCAATTGCCGAAGCATATGGAATCCGATCCATGCGTTCTCACTCATCAGGTGTCGTAGGACACTGACTCTTGCAGAGAACTGTGCCACTGCTCATCGGTAAGGTTCCTTTCTTGGAATCTTGCATCTTGAACCGTTTCAAGATCTTATCGATGTAGGTACTCAGACTCAATCCTAGAAGTCGCCTCGATCTATCTCTATAGATCTTTATGCCTAAAATATAGGCCGCTTCTCTCAGGTCCTTTATAGAAAACTGCGTTCCTAGCCAAGACTTCACATCTTGCAAGGTAGGAACGTCATTCCCTATTAGGAGAATGTCATCCACTTATAGCACTAGAAATACTACTGTACTCCCACTGACCTTCTTGTAAACACATGGCTCGTGTTCGTTCTGTGAGAAACTAAACTTTTTGATTGTCTCATCAAAGCGAAGATTCCAGCTCCTCGAAGTCTGCTTCAGTCCATAAATGGACCTCTGAAGCTTGCACACCTTCCCCGGTTCCTTGGATCGACAAAACCTTCGGGTTGTGTCATGTACACATCCTCGGTCAAGTTCCCGTTAAGGAATGCGGTCTTGACATCCATTTGCCATATCTCATAGTCGTAATATGCGGCTATGGCAAGCAGGATCCTGATGGACTTCAGCATAACTACAGGCGAAAAGGTCTCATCATAGTCCATACCATGAATTTGACGAAAACCTTTCGCCACAAGTCGTGCCTTATACGTGTCCACGTTGCCATCCATGTCGATCTTCTTCTTGAACATCCACTTGCATCCGATGGGTTTTATCCCTTCAGATGCATCAACCAGAGTCCATACTTGGTTGTCTGACATGGATTACATTTCGGACTTCATAGACTCGCGCCATTTCTCGAAATCGGGATTCGCCATAGCCTCTAGGTATGTGGTTGGCACATCATGTTCTAATAACATGAACTCCTCATTCCCAATCACGAGAAATCCGTATGTCACAGGCTCTTGGCGAATCCTGCCTGATCTCCGAGGTTCACTAGTCGAAGGTTGAGTCACAACCGGCAGTGAAACAGGTTGAACGTCTTCAACTTGTTCACTCGGCTCAGCGTCTACTTGTTGCTCTCGAACTTCCTCAAGTTCGAACCTACTCCTACTGACTCTTTTGGAGACAAACTCTCGCTCTATAAAAGTCGCATTTCTGGCAATGAACACCTTGTTCTCTACCGGAATGTAGAAGTAGTAACCCTTAGTTTTCTTAGGTAGCCTACAAATAAACACTTATCAGATTTGGAGGATAACTTATCAGTCATCTGACGCTTCACGTAAGCGTCGCAATCCCAAATTCTGACAAACGACAACGTGGGGCACTTCCCCGTCCATATCTCATATGGCGTCGTTTCAGCCGACTTCATTGGACTCCTGTTCAGTAGGTATGCAGCGGTCTCTAAAGCATAGAAAGGACTTCGGAAGATCTATCTGACTCATCATTGACCGAACCATGTCTAACAGTGTTCGGTTCCTCCGTTCAGACATGTCATTCCACTGTGGCGTTTCTGGAGGAGTTAATTTGTTGGTTGTAATGCTCTAGGATAATTCATGATATGACATTTTACTTTGTATTGATTCATTGATTTATGAATGCATTATTTATCTGTTATACGATTAGCATGTTTGTTGTATTTCGTCATCCTTGAATCATTAGAGAATGATTCTAAACTCCCTAGTTCGTCATCATTGTGGGAACAATGTTGAATCAAGACTAGCATGAGGTGTGATCAACGCATTGGATGTAGATCACAATCATGGGTACTCGTTGTGAACGAGTGACTGGATGACCCACATGAGATTGTCACATGGACAGAGTCATGACTTGAATCTCATACAACGGTTCGTTTATGGATCCTCATACCTGAGATGTCTAGAGTATCTGATATGAGGAGTGGCGTGTCTTGACTGCGTCAAACGTCGTCTTTAACCGGATGATTATAACGGCATTGATCAGATACGTTCACGAATCATATGGAGATAGTAGACATGCAATATGGGACTTATCACCTCCTCAATAGGAGAGATATCGCTGGGCCCTCTCGTGGAAGTCGGACTATGAAAATGCGTGGTCACGCTATAGATTAAGTTGCATCTATTTTATTAGTCGATTTGCCAAGACGAGAAAGCAGTTGAACTTGAAGGGTGGCTCAAACCATGCCCTTGTTCAACACATGATATCGTGAGATAAAGGATCAGAACTCGAGCTGTTATTGCCTTGGTTAGATCACCTCTAACTCAATTCAACGTGGGTGGTCATGGCGTCTTGCTAGAGGCTAACCATGACTTGTAGATCGGGAATGGTTCTCGAGGCTGCTGCCACTGCGAATGGGCCTACAGGGTCACACACCATTAGGGATGGACTTATATGTGAAGTTTTGGAAAGGAAGACTTGGATTTGGCCGGAAAAACCGTTTTCGGATCAAATCAGAGTGTCAGAACGTTTTCAGCCTTCTGACTCGGACCGAGTCAGTATTTGACTCGGACCGAGTCAGTTCCATGCAGGTCGAAGCCCAGAAAGTGTTTTGGGCTTGGCTGATGTTTTGACTCGGACCGAGTCAATACTAAATGGGCCGAGTCAAGAGTTGACAATGGGCTTGGGCTGATTCGTTCTGACTCGACCGAGTCAGAGTTTTGACTCGGACCGAGTCAATACTTGGAAAAAGTCTCTTTTCACAAGGATTAGGGTTTCTATCTTATGAGGAGGTGTTGGACGCCGTCCTAAATGAAGAACTTGACTTACAGAACCCTAAGACAGATCTAGAACACAAGAAAATCGTTCTTTTTGAGGTTCTAGTTCTAGGGATTCGATCCCAAGTCTTGAAAACCCTATTCACTTCACAGATCCTAGCAGATCAGTTCCAAAAAGCGTTTGGAATCCTTCCCGTCGGTGTGGATACGTGTAGAGGAGCTGTACTTTCAGCTCTTGGTGATTAAAACATGCCCTAGATCGATTGCTACTTTTAGATCTTCAGGAAAGAGGTAAGTATTCGATTCCTACGGTGATATACACGTTTAAACGGGGTATTACGGATGATTTTGGTTGCGTGTGACGTTTGACTAGGTTTAGATTATTCTTCCGTTGCATGAAACCTAGTAAACCAAACCCTAGATCGATATGATCGCATGCTAGGAATCCGTAGCGTAACCCAACAATATCGCTGGGCCCTCTCGTGGAAGTCGAACTATGAAAACGCGTGCCACGCTATAGATGAAGTTGCATCTATTTTACTAGTCGATTTGCCAAGACGAGAAAGCAATCGCTGGGCCCTCTCGTGGAAGTCGAACTATGAAAACGCGTGCCACGCTATAGATGAAGTTGCATCTATTTTACTAGTCGATTTGCCAAGACGAGAAAGCAGTTGAACTTGAAGGGTGGCTCAAACCATGCCCTTGTTCAACTTATGATATCGTGAGACAAAGGATCAGAATTCGAGTTGTTAATGCCTTGGTTAGATCACCTCTAACTCAATTCTAAATGGGTGGCCATGGCGTCTTGCTAGAGGCTAACCATGACTTGTGGTTCGGGAAAAGTTCCTAAAGTCACTACCACTTAGAATGGGCCTACAGGGTCACACACCAATAGGGATGGACTTATACGTGAAGAATACGAAGAATGGAAATGAGATTTGACCGAAACGAGCATGAAAAGGAGTTTTCAGTGCGTTGGTCCGGAGCTGACCAAGTTTGGTCAGCCCCGGACCAAGTTTGGTCAGTCCAGGACGTCCGGAAGCTTGGTCCGCGGTCATCTGTCCAGGTCTGGTCCGGCTGACCAAGAGTTGGTCAGCCCCGGACCAGACTCTGGGAACAGGCGGACCAAGGATGCTGGAACGGCGGACCGGAAAGGAACCAAGAGGTTTGGTCCGGAGCTGACCAAAAGTTGGTCAGCCGGACCAAACCTCCAGGTCAGACGGCGCGAATCAATAGGTCAGCCAGTCCGTGAGCTTCGGACCAAGCTCCTGGTCCGGCAGACCGGGATCCGGAAAGTTTCCATAATTCGATTTTAGGGTTTTCTAAGCTTATTTAAGTTTGGGATTTCGTCCAAACTTAAATGAGGCCGACCTGAAACTCAGAAAAAACACCCTAGAACCCTAGAGAAGCTGTTCTCTTCGATTTCTATTGTCCCGGGATTGGATCCCGTCTCTTGAGTTGTCCAAACTTAATTAAGGCCGACCTAAAACTCAGAGAAACCTCCTAGAACCCTAGAGAACCTGTTCTCTTCGATTTCTATTGTCCCGGGATTGGATCTCGTCTCTTGAGTTACCCTTTTCTTCACTAATCCTAGCAGATTCGTTCCAAATCGTTTGGAATCCTTCCCGTCGGTGTGGATACGTGTAGAGGGACTGTAACTTCAGTCCTAGGTGATTTAGAACAGGCTTCGGATCGAAATAAACTTCAAGTCTCATCGAGAACGAGGTAAGTAACGATTCCCTCGGTGATATACACGATCTTTCGGGTTTTCGAGTTTGGTTGCGTGTGACGTTTGACTAGGTTTAGATTTTTCTTCCGCTGCATGAAACCTAGTAAACCAAACCCTAGATCGATATGATCGCATGCTAGGAACCCGTAGATAACCCCAACAGTGGTATCAGAGCCTGGTTCTCTGTATATCGCCGTGCTTGTTGTATGATTGCATGATTTAATCGTTAAATTGCATGTAATCATTGAGTCTATGCATGTTTAATGATATTTGTGATTGTTGAATGATGCATGGATGGTATGGAGTCTGGGACGGGTTAACAGTGCGTCGAAACCGGGAGAAAACCCTGATTTTCGAAGTCCGAAAAATCTGTTCCGAATCTGATTTGTCCGCGGTCAGCCGGACCAAGAGTTGGTCAGCCGGACCAGCAGACAGATCAGATTCCGGACCGAGTGTTTGGTCAGGAGGACCAAAGTTCTCGCTGATCAGCCCCGGACCAGACCAGGCGAGAACAAAGATCCGAGATGAAGACCGGCGGACGGACCAAGGAAACAGACTGAGTTGATCCGGAGCTGACCAAGTTTGATCAGCCCCAGACCAAGCCCAGTTGATCTGCGCTCCGCTTCCTCTGGTCAGCTCGGAGCAGATAGAGAACGGACTGACTCGGTCCGGAGCTGACCAAGTTCGGTTAGCCCCGGACCAAGCTCAGTTTTCGAACTGAGTCCGATTCCTGGTCAGCTCGGAGTAGTAGGAGAAGACTGAGTTGGTCCGGAGCTGACCAAAAGTTGGTCAGCCCCGGACCAAGCTCAGATTTTTCTCAAAACGGACAATTCGGCGGACCAGAGAAGCTGACCAAGGTCAGTCCGGCGGACAAGATTCTGGTCAGCTTCGTACTAGACCTCAGACACTTCTCAAGTCCGAAATTTTGTCCTCTTCCTCATGATTAATCTAGCTATTACCGCCCATTAGTAGAGCAACTGTCAAGGCCTCGATCGTCATGGTTACGGGTCATGCCCTAGCTGAGCGTG
>NW_010964999.1:162635-166593 GCF_000463585.1 Tarenaya hassleriana
GAACATCATATCGATTTCATGTTTAGACTCGGATGGTTTCAGATTTGTTATTGAGAACAAATGTCTGTCCATTTATAGAGGCGATTTATTCTATGGTAAGGGTTACCAGTTTAATGGCCTTTATGTTTTGGAAGATGAATCATCTAGATACAGGTCGATCTATAACGTTAGTACCAAGCGGTTTAAGCCGAACGACTTGAACCCGACCTATCTCTGGCATTGTCGACTTGGTCACATCAATGAGAAACGCATAGCGAAGCTTCATTCTGATGGACTTCTTTATTCATTTGATTATGAATCAATCGAATCGTGCGATTCTTGTTTGATGGGCAAGATGATAAAATCTCCTTTTTCTAGAAAAGGAGAAAGGGCTACAGAGTTGTTAGAACTCATACATAGTGATGTATGCGGTCCTATGAGCTCATCCGCTAGAGGAGGTTATCTGTACTTTGTTACGTTTACTGATGATTTCAGTAGGTACGGTTATGTCTACTTGATGAGACATAAATCTGAAACACTTGAATTGTTCAAGATTTTCAGAAACGAGGTACAGAACCAACTTGGCAAGACGATCAAGTTGCTTCGATCTGATCGAGGTGGCGAGTATATGAGCCAAGAGTTCACTGACTATCTGGCAGATTGTGGGATTGTCTCACAGTTGACTCCACCTGGAACGCCACAGTGGAATGGCGTGTCCGAGAGGAGGAACCAAACCTTATTAGATATGGTACGGTCTATGATGAGTCAAGTCGATCTTCCTAAATCCTTCTGGGCTACGCTCTGGAAACGGCTGTGCTTATACTGAACAACTGTCCAACAAAGTCGGTTCAGAAGACACCATATGAGATATGGACTGGGAAGCGTCCCAGATTAGCGTTTATGAAGATTTGGGGATGCGACATTTATATAAAACGTCTGGCTTCTGATAAGCTATCCGCCAAGTCTGATAAATGCATATTTGTGGGTTACCCTAAGGAAACTAAAGGGTACTGATTCTACAACCCATCTGAGAACAAAGTGTTTGTTGCTCGGAATGGATCTTTCTTGGAGAGAGAGTTCGTCTCCAAGAGAGTCAGTGGGAGTAGAATAGATCTCGAAGAAGTTCGAGAACCACAAATAGTCGAAGAACCGAGTGAACAGGTCGAAACAGTTCAACTTGTATCACAAGTTGTTGAGACAACACCTCCTAGTGAACGTCGGAGATCTGGTAGAATTCGCCAAGAGCCTACAAGATACGGTTTTCTTGTGACTGGAAACAACGAACTCATGTTGTTAGAACATGACGAGCCTACGTCATATTCAGAGGCTGTGGCGAGTTCCGATTCCGAGAAATGGCACCAGGCCATGGAGTCTGAGGTGCAATCCATGTACGACAACAAAGTGTGGACTTTGGTCGATTCGTTCAATGGTATTAAGACCATTGGATGCAAGTGGGTTTTCAAGAAGAAAACCGACATGGATGGCATCGTGCATACCTATAAGGCACGACTCGTCGCGAAAGGGTTTAGGCAGATTCATGGTATAGACTATGATGAAACCTTTTCACCAGTCGTGATGCTTAAATCCATATGGATTCTGCTAGCCATAGCTGCGTATTATGACTACGAGATATGGCAGATGGACGTCAAGACCGCATTCCTTAACGGGAATCTACTCGAGGATGTGTACATGACACAACCCGAGGGCTTTGTCGATCCTAAGAGTCCGAGGAAAGTATGCAAACTTCAGAGATCCATTTATGGACTGAAGCAGGCTTCGAGAAGCTGGAATCTTCGATTTGACGAGGCAGTCAAAACGTTTGGCTTCCTGCAAAAACGAAGATGAGCCATGCGTTTACAAGAAGGTCAGTGGGAGCGCAGTGGTCTTCCTTGTACTTTATGTGGATGATATATTGCTCATCGGAAATGACATTACTACCTTGCAAGGAGTAAAATCCTGACTAGGATCGGTCTTTTCGATGAAAGACTTAGGAGAAACCGCCTACATTCTAGGCATCAAGATCTATAGAGATAGATCGAGAAGGCTTCTTGGTCTAAGTCAGAGTACATACATTGACAAGGTCTTGAATCGGTTCAAGATGCAAGACTCCAAGAGGGGTGCCTTGCCAATGGGACATGACGTAGCTCTTAGCAAGACTCAGTGTCCAAAGACACAGGATGAGCAAGAGCGCATGAGTAGGAATCCATATGCCTCGGCAATTGGATCCATCATGTACGCCATGTTATGTACTCGTCCGGATGTATCATATGCATTGAGTATGACTAGTAGATATCAGTCTACACCAGGTGAGGCTCACTGGATTGCGGTCAAGAACATCCTTAAGTACTTGAGAAGGACTAAAGATTTGTTCTTGGTGTATGGCGGATTGGAAGACGAGCTCGCTATAAGTGGTTATACCGATGCTAGTTTCCAAACCGACAGAGATGACTTCAGATCGCAGTCAGGTTACGTTTTCTGCCTAAACGGTGGGGCTATTAGTTGGAAGAGTTCCAAACAACCAACCGTTGCAGATTCGACTACAGAAGCCGAATACATAGCAGCATCGGATGCAGCTAAGGAAGCTGTTTGGATCAGAAAATTCGTGGGAGACCTGGGCGTCATTCCTAGCATTGCAGATCCCATTGAATTGTACTGTGACAACAATGGTGCGATCGCACAAGCAAAGGAACCCCGGTCACACCAGAGATCCAAACACATACTCAGGCGATTTCACTTGATTAGGGAAATCATCGACAGAGGAGACGTGAAGATAAGCAGAGTGTCGACAGATGATAATATTGCCGACCCATTGACGAAGCCTCTCCCTTCGTCAAAACATGATGGTCATGTTAAGGGTATAGGGATTAGATGCTTGTAGGATAGATCATAGAGCATAGTGGGAGATTGTTGGTTGTAATGCTCTAGGATAATCCGTAATATGACATTTTGACTTTGTATTGATTCATTGGTTTATGAATGCATTACATTCCCGTTATATGATTGGCATGTTTGTTATATTACGGTATCCTTGAATCATTACAGAATGATTCTAAACACCCTGGTCAATTATCATTGTGGGAACAATGATGAATTAAGACCAGCATGATGTGTGATAGATGATTATGATCATATGCATTAGATGCAAATCACAATCATGGGTTCTCGTTTGGAACGAGTTACTGGATGACCCGCATGAGATTGTCACATGGACAGAGTCATGACTTGAATCTCATAAAGCGGTTCGTTCTTGGATCCTCAGACCTGAGATGTCTAGAGTATCTGATATGAGGAGTGACGTGTCTTGACTGCGTCAAACGTCGTCTTTAACCGGATGATCATAACGGCGTTGCTCAGATACGTTCACGAATCATATGCAGATAGTAGACATGCAATACGGGACTTGTCACCTCCTACGCAGGAGAGATGTCGCTGGGCCCCTCGTGGAAATCGGACTGTGAAAATGCGTGGCCACGCTATAGATGAAGTTGCATCTATTTTATTAGTCGATTTCCCAAGACGAGAAAGCAGTTGAACTTGAAAGGTGGCTCAAACCATGCCCTTGTTCAACATATGATATCGTGAGACAAAGGATCAGAATTCGAGCTGTTAATGCCGTGGTTAGATCACCTCTAACTCAATTATAAATGGGTGGTCATGGCGTCTTGCTAGAGGCTAACCATGACTTGTAGATCGGGAATGGTTCTCAAGGCTGCTGCCACTGCGAATGGGCCTACAGGGTCACACACCAATAGGGATGGATCACACGTGAAGAGAACAACGCGAGAAAAGAGCGACGGAGCGATCTGGAAGAGTTCCAGATGGCCCGTCCGGTCCAGTTCCAGAACGTTCGTTCCGCTGGGGAACGGACGAACCGTTCCGCAAATGCCAGACCGTCCGTTCCAGGTCTGGAACGGACGGTCCAGGCGTCAAGAACGTCCGTTCTACGTTATAAAACGGACCGTCCGTTCTGCGTAGAATC
>NW_010964999.1:166603-169308 GCF_000463585.1 Tarenaya hassleriana
GAACCAAGCTCCTGGTCCGGCGGACCGGGATCCGGAAAGTTTCCATAATTCGATTTTAGGGTTTTAGAAGCTTATTTAAGTTTGGGATTTCGTCCAAACTACAATGAGGCCGACCTAAAACTCAGAGAAACATCCTAGAACCCTAGAGAACTTGTTCTCTTCGATTTCTATTGTCCCGGGATTGGATCTCGTCTCTTGAGTTACCCTTTTCTTCACTAATCCTAGCAGATTCGTTCCGAATCGTTTGGAATCCTTCCCGTCGGTGTGGATACGTGTAGAGGGACTGTAACTTCAGTCCTAGGTGATTTAGAACAGGCCCCGGATCAAAATAAACTTCAAGTCTCATCGAGAACGAGGTAAGTAACGATTCCCTCGGTGATATACACGATCTTTTGGGTTTTGCGAGTTTGGTTGCGTGTGACGTTTGACTAGGTTTAGATCTTTCTTCCGCTGCATGAAACCTAGTAAACCAAACCCTAGATCGATATGATCGCATGCTAGGAACCCGTAGACCATCCCAACATAATTGTGATACAATACCACAATCAACCAGATAGTCAGAGAACTCTTGGCTCATATACTGGCCACCACGATCTGATCGAAGTGTCTTGATCGTCTTGCGAAACTAGTTCAGTACTTCGTTTCTAAAAGCCTTGAACATTTCAAGTGTTTCAGACTTATGTCTCATCAAATAGACATAACCGTATCGACTGAAATCATCAGTGAACGTAACGAAATACAGATTACCTCCTCTAGTTGGATAGCTCATTGATCCGCATACATCACTATGTATGAGAGCCAATAACTTCGTCGCTATCTGTTCTTTCCCCTTGAAAGGATGCTTTGTCATCTTGCCCATCAAACAAGACTCGCAAGGTCGACAAGACTCAAAGAATGAGTCCAGAAGACCTTCATGATGAAGTTTCTGAATGCGTTTCTCGTTTATATGGCCTAGACGACAATGCCAGAGGAAGGTCAGGTTTAAGTCATTCTGTTTAAACCGTTTAGTACTCACGTTATATATGGACGTGTCGAGTTCGAAGGCTGATCATTCAAGACGTATAAACCATTCACAAGATAACCATTACCATAGTAAATATTGTCTCGATAAATCATCAAACTCGAGTTCTCAATCACAAATCGAAAACCATCCAAATCTAGACATGAAATAGAAATGATGTTTCTGCTAATCGCAGGTATATAGTAACAATTACTCAATTCTAAAACAAGTCCAGAAGGAAAATGCAAATCATAAACGCCAACACTCAATGCAGCAACTCTTGTCCTTCAGATCCTCCAAGTAAAGGTGACAATTATGCTTCCAGTGTCCATACACTCCGCAGTAATGAAAGTCACCCTTATCGGGTTTAGGCTTAGACGTAGAGGCAACTTTTGCCTTTTTCGCCGCCTTCTTTTTGGCTTTACCCCGCCGCTTCTTGCTGGAGTTTTTCTCAACAGCAAGCACAATCTTGGGTACCACGATATCCTGCTCGAACGATTTCAGCATCCCATGCAGTTCGGCTAAGCTCTTAGTCATCTCGTTGATAACTTCTATTCTTCTCTATATTTTGATAAGAGTTTGTCTAGGTTTTACGGGACAATCACATTCATTCATGGACATTCTAGGCGTGTTAGGATACAAAACCCGGTTGTGCTCTAGTTTTGCAGAGTTACAGGTTTCGAAGATGATTGGACTCGAAAAGGAGCCATTTGGAGCGTTAAAGGAGAAGTTCGGATGAGATACTCATGTTGCGACATCAATAACTTTCTCTACAGAGGTCCAAATCGTGCGAGACTTGTACCATTGGAAAGAGCACTTCAAGAGCTTCGCGTAGACACCAAAATCGCATAAATCCGACACCGGAGCAGAAAGTTACGAGCGAAATCGTGATGACCAGAAAACTGCCAGCGCAGGGCAGGACCCAACTGGATCCGATCCGGATCAAGGACGCAGAATTCGACCCCAGGAATCTGGATCCGGTCCGGATCCACCTGGAATCGGTCCGGATCCAGTCTAAAACCCTGTTTCGCGATTTTCAGCATCTGAATGGGAATAGGACTCTTGGGAGCCGCCCTAGGGTTATAAAAAAGCCCTAGCCACGTCCTAGTAGAGGGGAGAACCTCAGTGAACACCTAGATACAGATTTTTGGAGAGTTTTTGGGGAGAGAAGAATAGAAGTTCACGGGATTTCGGGAAGAAGAAGGAAGATTCGATCGTGGAGACTACACATCTACATGAGCTTTTCTCTCCTTTCTTTTATCTCTTCTTCTCTGTTCTTTCTATTGTTTTCTATGAACCGTGAGTAGATCCACGGCTATGGGTTAGGGATTCGTATCTCTTTTGGGTATGTTTGAACTCTAACTTGGATTTCGGTTTTGATTTGATTCGGTTCTATTGATTTGCACTTTTATTGGATTGATGTTTGCTAACCCCTTGATCAATTATCTTGGATTCTGAACCACATAGAGATATGGGTTTGTTTCGGATCAAAATCAATAGGATAGATCGTATTATTCACATAGAGATATGGTTTAATCGATCTAGGGTTGATGATAGCGTTCTTTATGCACCTAGGGTTAACTTGAATAGATCGAGAGATTGACGAGTTACTCTGTAGGTAGGGAGTTAGTAGACCGAGAGGTGAATTCTCTATCTTTGTTGCTTGATGATTCCCGAATACAAGTCATAATCATTATTCATGCAT
>NW_010964999.1:171412-172655 GCF_000463585.1 Tarenaya hassleriana
TGACTCAGTTCAAGATGTTGTGCAGATCAGTTAGGAAGCCACGAGGAATGACCATCGAGGATGTATACTTGGAGGCTTTTCCTTTTTCACTGATGGACCGGGCGAGAGATTGGCTCTACACCCTTGAGCCGAACTCGATTATGACATGGGAGGAGCTAGAGGAGCAGTTCATGGCGAGATACTACTCCCCAGAGAAGACCCGAGCTGCACAGAGAGCCATACACAGCTTCACTCAAGAGAGTGATGAGAGTCTGTATGACGCATGGGAGAGATTCAAAGGCTATCAACGCCTTTGTCCACACCACGGCATGGATAAGCGACTGCTGCTTTCCACATTCATCCACGGACTGAGAGACGATACTAGAGCATGGATAGATGCAGCTTGTGGAGGGAGTGTATACAACATTCCCTTTGACACCCTAGAGATGCAGATCGCCAAGATGGCCAAAGCAAGAGGGATGTCAGGAGACAGTATCAGACGCTCTACAGGACGGGTAGATTTGGGCGAGTCCGCTGCTTTGAAAGCATTTATCGGCGATCAAGCAGCATATGGGACTCAAGCATACGTCTATCCCGCAGAAAGTCCAGCCTGGTATGTTTCTGGTTGATCAGGCCACATCAGAGGAAGAACCGGTTGAGGACATCAACTACATTGGAAGGAATCAGTACCAGAATCCTTCTAATCTCTACAACCCGAATGCGCCTAGGAATCATCCCGGTTTCTCCTACGGAAATCCGAGCGGAGCATTGAATGCGCAGCAACAGGGCGTTTCCAGAATCCCTCAGAATCCACCGGGCTTCACTCAATCACGTTTTCACGTGCAGAATCAGGGATATGAGCAGCAGAATCCAGGATACGGGCACCAGAATCAGGGTTACCGAGCACCTCAACCTGCGAAGAATGATGAAGCGGACATCAAGACGATGCTTTCTCAACTAACGCTCGATCAGAAGACATCATTTACTGAGTTGAAGACCGAGATACAGAGTATAAAAGTCAGGCAAGACACTTTTGAGAGGAGATTAGATGGATTCGAGGCTCATCTGAAGCATGTGGACATGCAGATTGCGCAGCTTGCATCAGAACCCTCTAGACAGCAGGGCACCTTTCCTGGAAAGCCCGAACCGAATCCACGAGAACACGTCAATGCCATTCAGCTTATAAGTGGAGAAAGTCTGCCTGAGACGGTCCCTATTACTACCACAGAAAAAGGAACGACGTCTAGACACACTACTGAAGAGA
>NW_010964999.1:175929-177996 GCF_000463585.1 Tarenaya hassleriana
AGGGTCGGATCCAACTGGATCCGGTCCGGATCAAGGACCCCATGAATCTGGATCCGGTCCGGATCCACCTGGAATCGGTCCGGATCCAGTCTAAAATCTTGTTTCGCGATTTTCAGCATCTGAATGGGAATAGGACTCTTGGGAGCCGCCCTAGGGTTATAAAAAAGCCCTAGCCACGTCCTAGTAGAGGGGAGAACCTCAGTGAACACCTAGATACAGATTTTTGGAGAGCTTTTGGGGAGAGAAGAATATAAGTTCACGGGATTTCGGGAAGAAGAAGGAAGATTCGATCGTGGAGACTACACATCTGCATGAGACTTTCTTTCCTCTCTTTTATCTCTTTCTTTATGAGCTTTTTGTTGTTTTCTATGAACCGTGAGTAGATCCACGGCTATGGGTTAGGGATTCGTATGTGTTTTGGGTATGTTTGAACCCTAACTTGGATTTTGGTTTTGATTTGTTTCGGTTCTATTGATTTGCGCTTTTATTGGATTGATGTTTGCTAACCCCTTGATCAATTATCTTGGATTCTGAACTACATAGAGATATGGGTTTGTTTCGGATCAAAATCAATAAGATAGATCGTATTATTCACATAGAGATATGGCTTAATCGATCTAGGGTTGATGATAGCGTTCTTTATGCACCTAGGGTTAACTTGAATAGATCGAGAGATTGACGAGTTACTCTGTAGGTAGGGAGTTAGTAGACCGAGAGGTGAATTCTCTATCTTTGTTGCTTGATGATTCCCGAATACAAGTCATAATCGTTATTCATGCATGCTTAGCATATACCCATACACGCGAATACAATCCCGACACCCGTAGTCATCCTTGTTTGATAGGTTACTCGTTTATATTGCTTTCTTATTTCGTTTTCTATAGATTCCAATTACTTCCATCATCACTTACTTGCTTGCTTTGATCTCTTTTCGATTTAGATTTGGATTTAGCAACCGGTCCTTGTGTTCGACCCCGTGTTACGACGATCCGTATCCTTGCGGTGAGTTGTGAATCGGGTTATATATTTTAGACTCGATACACACGTATCACTCGTGCATATGGTACTGCATCACGAACTGGTTATAGTCCTCGGGCAATGACATCAGGATCAAGTCCACGGCCAAGTCTCGATCGAGCTTCACTCTCATACGCTCAAGTTCCTCAATATGAGCTCTCATGTTGAGGACGTGGGTGTTGACAGAACTGCCTCTCGGCATCTCCGTCTTCACCAGAGCTTTCAGCGTCTTGTACTTTTCAGTATGCGCTAGCTCCTCAAACATGGTCTTGAGCTGATTGATCATATCAAACACGTTCTTTCCCTCAAACTGCCTCTGCAGATTTGGGGCCATGCTTACCAACATGAGACAGGAGATCTCAATGTCGTCACTCTGAAGCTTCAACCAAGCATCTCTGATGGCTCTCGTGGCATTGGCCGCAGGCTTTAGTGGTAGAGCCCCTTCCAGGACATATGACTTTTTATCGTGCTTGAGAACAATTCTCAAGTTACGATACCAGTCCAAGAAGTTCATCCCGGTCAGCTTATCCTTTGATGGAATTCCTGGGATCTCATGAGCGAATCTAATTCCTAAGAGATCGATTCTAGGGTTTGCGCAGCGGATGTAAAACAAAAATTTTGATGAAACCCTAGAACCTATCATGCATGACCTTGTAGAAACGTTAGAACGCTTACCTCAATCAATCCGGGACCTGTATCAATCGAAGAACGCATCTGATCACTGTAGGCAGGAAGAATACCTTGCCCTCTACACGTATCCACATGGCGGAAAGGATTCCAACGGTTGGAACTTGTCTGCTAGGACTGAAGAACATTTTCTTCTTTACGCAAGGGTTTCAGGGATCCTTCTCTTAGCTTTCTCACTCTCCAAACCTCTCCCTAGGGTCTGAAATTCGTGCCAAAAGAGTTGGGTGGCGTTTTCCAAAGTTTCTCCCCTTTAAAACCCTAATTAGAGCGAGTTTAGTAAATCCCGATTTCTGGACCGATCGGTCTGGAACAATTTCCGGACCTCACACGTTACCTCTGGACCGACCAGTCTACGTCTAGACC
>NW_010964999.1:180649-181160 GCF_000463585.1 Tarenaya hassleriana
TTTATCCCTTCAGATGCATCAACCAGAGTCCATACTTGGTTGTCTGACATGGATTGCATCTCGGACTTCATAGCCTCGTGCCATTTCTCGGAATCTGGACTCGCCATAGCCTCTGGGTATGTGGTAGGCTCGTCATGTTCTAATAACATGAGTTCCTCATTCCTAGTCACGAGAAATCCATATCTCGCTGGCTCTTGCGAATCCTGCCTGATCTCCGAGGTTCACTCGTCAAAGGTTGAGTCACAACCGGCAGTGAAACAGGTTGAACTTCTTCAACTTGTTCACTCGGCTCAGCGTCTACTTGCTGCTCTCGAACTTCTTCAAGTTTGATCCTACTCCCACTGACTATTTTGGAGACGAACTCTCGCTCCATAAAAATCGCATTCCTGGCAATGAACACCTTGTTCTCTGCCGGAATGTAGAAATAGTAACCCTTAGTTTCCTTAGGGTAGCCTACAAATAAACACTTATCAGATTTGGAGGATAACTTATCAGTCATCTGACGCTTCAC
>NW_010964999.1:181279-183137 GCF_000463585.1 Tarenaya hassleriana
GCAGGTACGCGGCGGTCTCTAAAGCATAGCCCCAGAAGGACTTCGGAAGATCTTTCTGACTCATCATAGACCGAACCATGTCTAACAGTGTTCGGTTCCTCCGTTCAGACACGCCATTCAACTGTGGCGTTCCAGGAGGAGTTAATTGTGATACAGTACCACAATCAATCAGATAGTCAGTGAACTCTTAGCTCATATACTCGCCACCACGATTGGATCGAAGTGTCTTGTGTTGGTTGTGATGCTCTAGGATGATCCGTTATATGACACTTTGACTTTGTATTGATTCATTGGTTTATGAATGCATTACATTCTCGTTATATGATTGGCATGTTTGTTATATTTCGGTATCCTTGAATCATTATAGAATGATTCTAAACACCCTGGTTAGTTATCATTGTGGGAACAATGATGAATTAAGACTAGCATGAGGTGTGATCGATGCATTGGATGCATTTCACAATCATGGGTACTCGTTGTGAACGAATGACTGGTTGACCCGCATGAGATTGTCACATGGACAGAGTCATGACTTGAATCTCATAAAGCGGTTCTTTCTTGGATCCTCAGACCTGAGATGTCTAGAGTATCTGATATGAGGAGTGGCGTGTCTTGACTGCGTCAAACGTCGTCTTTAACCGGATGATTATAACGGCGTTGATCAGATATGTTCACAAATCATATGGAGATAATAGACATGCAATATGGGACTTGTCACCTCCTTAATAGGAGAGATATCGCTGGGCCCTCTCGTGGAAATCGGACTATGAAAACGCGTGGCCACGCTATAGATGAAGTTGCATCTATTTTATTAGTCGATTTGCCAAAACGAGAAAGCGGTTGAACTTGAAGGGTGGCTCAAACCATGTCCTTGTTCAACATATGATATCGTGAGATAAAGGATCAGAACTCGAGCTGTTATTGCCTTAGTTAGATCACCTCTAACTCAATTCAACGTGGGTGGTCATGGCGTCTTGCTAGAGGCTAACCATGACTTGTAGATCGGGAATTGTTCTCGAGGCTGCTGCCACTGCGAATGGGCCTACAGGGTCACACACCATTAGGGATGGACTTATATGTGAAGTTTCGGAAAGGAAGACTTGGATTTGGCCGGAAAAACCGTTTTCGGATCAAATCAGAGTGTCAGGACGTTTTCAGCCTTCTGACTCGGACCGAGTCAGTATTTGACTCGGACCGAGTCAGTTCCATGCGGGCCGAAGCCCAGAAAGTGTTTTGGGCTTGGCTGATGTTTTGACTCGGTCGAGTCAAAGTTTTGACTCGGACCGAGTCAATACTAAATGGGCCGAGTCAAGAGTTGACAATGGGCTTGGGCTGATTCGTTCTGACTCGACCGAGTCAGAGTTCTCAATCGGACCGAGTCAATACTCGGAAAAAGTCTCTTTTCACAAGGAGTAGGGTTTCTAACTTATAAGGAGGTGTTGGACGCCGTCCTAAGAAAAAAACTCAACTTACAGAACCCTAAGACAGATCTAGAACACAAGAAAATCGTTTCTTTTAAGGTTCTAGTTCCCGGGATTCGATCCCAAGTCTTGGAAACCCTATTCACTTCACAGATCCTAGCAGATCAGTTCCAAAAGCGTTTGGAATCCTTCCCGTCGGTGTGGATACGTGTAGAGAAGTTGTACTTTCAGCTCTTGGTGATTAAAACAAGCCCTGGATCGATTGCTACTTTCAGATCTTCAGGAAAGAGGTAAGTATTCGATTCCTACGGTGATATACGCGATCTGTCGGGGTTTTACGGATGATTTTGGTTGCGTGTGACGTTTGACTAGGTTTAGATTATTCTTCCGCTGCATGAAACCTAGTAAACCAAACCCTAGATCGATATGATCACATG
>NW_010964999.1:183691-184060 GCF_000463585.1 Tarenaya hassleriana
GGACCGAGTCAGTTCGTCAGACTTTGTTAGATGCAATTGTTGCATCGTTTCAAGTGTCTAAGCCGAGATTCTGATTCTACCGATATGATCGGAACATCTTGATTGAACTGACTTGAATTCAGTCAAGATTTCATTGTGTTCAAGTCACATATACCCCATGAAATCTCAAGCTATTACCGCCCATTAGTAGAACAACTGTCAAGGCCTCGATCATCATGGTTACGGGTCATGCCCTAGCTGAGCGTGCCTGATTATCTTGGTGAGGCAGTATGGAGAAATCGTGATTCTCATAGCTCGAATATGGTTGAGCTTGAATTGGGTTATCAAGTCGGACTTGGACCTAATGGTAAGGATGGGATGAGGAACATG
>NW_010964999.1:185770-186534 GCF_000463585.1 Tarenaya hassleriana
TTGTCGTACATGGACTGCATCTCTGACTCCATGGCCTGGTGCCATTTCTCGGAATCGGAACTCGCCACAGCCTCTGAATACGACGTAGGCTCGTCATGTTCTAACAACATGAGTTCGTCGTTTCCAGTCACAAGAAATCCGTATCTTGTAGGCTCTTGGCGAATTCTACCAGATCTCCGAGGTTCACTAGGAGGTGTTGTCTCAATAACTTGTGACACAGGTTGAACTGATTCGCCCTGTTCACTTGGTTCCTTGACTATTTGTGGTTCTCGAACTTCTTCGAGATCTATTCTACTCCCACTAACTCTCTTGGAGACGAACTCTCTCTCCAAGAAAGATCCATTCCGAGCAACAAACACTTTGTTCTCAGATGGGTTGTAGAACCAGTACCCTTTAGTTTCTTTAGGGTAACCCACAAATATGCATTTATCAGACTTGGCGGATAGCTTATCAGAAGCCAGACGTTTCACATAAACGTCACATCCCCAAATCTTCATGAATGCTAACCTGGGACGCTTCCCAGGCCATATCTCATATGGAGTCTTCTGAACCAACTTTGTTGGACAGTTGTTCAGTATAACCGCTGCCGTTTCCAAAGCATATCCCCAGAAGGGAATAGATCTCGAAGAAGTTCGAGAACCACAAATAGTCGAGGAACCGAGTGAACAGGGCGAATCAGTTCAACCTGTGTCACAAGTTGTTGAGAAAGCACCTCCTAGTGAACCTCGGAGATCTGGTAGAATTCGCCAAGAGCCTACAAGATA
>NW_010964999.1:187215-187459 GCF_000463585.1 Tarenaya hassleriana
GCTGTTTCCAAAGCATATCCCCAGAAGGATTTAGGAAGATCGACCTGACTCATCATAGACCGTACCATATCCAATAAAGTCTGGTTCCTCCTCTCGGAAACGCCATTCCATTGTGGCGTTCCAGGTGGAGTCAGCTGTGAGACAATCCCACAATCTGCCAGATAGTCAGTGAACTCTTGGCTCACATACTCGCCACCACGATCGGATCGAAGTGTCTTGATCGTCTTTCCAAACCGGGTCTGTA
>NW_010964999.1:188249-196758 GCF_000463585.1 Tarenaya hassleriana
TTGGCAAATCGACTAATAAAATAGATGCAACTTCATCTATAGCGTGGCCACGCATTTTCATAGTCCGACTTCCACGAGAGGGCCCAGCGATATCTCTCCTATTGAGGAGGTGATAAGTCCCATATTGCATGTCTATTATCTCCATATGATTTGTGAACATATCTGATCAACGCCGTTATAATCATCCGGTTAAAGACGACGTTTGACGCAGTCAAGACACGCCACTCCTCATATCAGACACTCTAGACAACTCAGGTCTGAGGATCCAAGAACGAACCGCTGTATGAGATTCAAGTCATGACTCTGTCCATGTGACAATCTCATGCGGGTCAAGATATCGCTGGGCCCTCTCGTGGAAGTCGGACTATGAAAATGCGTGGTCACGCTATAGATTAAGTTGCATCTATTTTATTAGTCGATTCGCCAAAATGAGAAAGCGGTTGAACTTGAAGGGTGGCTCAAACCATGCCCTTGTTCAACATATGATATCGTGAGGTAAAGGATCAGAACTCGAGCTGTTATTGCCTTGGTTAGATCACCTCTAACTCAATTCAACGTGGGTGGTCATGGCGTCTTGCTAGAGGCTAACCATGACTTGTAGATCGGGAATGGTTCTCGAGGCTGCTGCCACTGCGAATGGGCCTACAGGGTCACACACCATTAGGGATGGACTTATATGTGAAGTTTCGGAAAGGAAGACTTGGATTTGGTCGGAAAAATCGTTTTCGGATCAAATCAGAGTGTCATGACGTTTTCAGCCTTCTGACTCGGACCGAGTCAGTATTTGACTCGGACCGAGTCAGTTCCATGCGGACCGAAGCCCAGAAAGTGTTTTGGGCTTGGCTGATGTTTTGACTCAGTCCAGTCAAAGTTTTGACTCGGACCGAGTCAATACTAAATGGGCCGAGTCAAGAGTTGACAATGGGCTTGGGCTGATTCGTTCTGACTCAACCGAGTCAGAGTTCTGACTTGGACCGAGTCAATACTCGGAAAAAGTCTCTTTTCACAAGGATTAGGGTTTCTAACTTATAAGGAGGTGTTGGACGCCGTCCTAAGAAAAAAACTCAACTTACAGAACCCTAAGACAGATCCAGAACACAAGAAAATCGTTTCTTTTAAGGTTCTAGTTCCCGGGATTCGATCCCAAGTCTTGGAAACCCTATTCACTTCACAGATCCTAGCAGATCAGTTCCAAAAGCGTTTGGAATCCTTCCCGTCGGTGTGGATACGTGTAGAGGAGCTGTACTTTCAGCTCTTGGTGATTAAAACAGGCCCTGGATCGATCGCTACTTTCAGATCTTCAGGAAAGAGGTAAGTATTCGACTCCTTCGGTGATATACACGATTAAACGGTGTTTTACGGATGATTTTGGTTGCGTGTGACGTTTGACTAGGTTTAGATTATTCTTCCGCTGCATGAAACCTAGTAAACCAAACCCTAGATCGATATGATCGCATGCTAGGAACCCGTAAAGAAACCCAACAGTGGTATCAGAGCCTGGTTATTTGATCGTCTTGCCAAGCTGGTTCTGCAGATCATTTCTGAAAGCCTCGAACATTTCAAGTGTTTCAGACTTATGTCTCATCAAATAGACATAACCGTATCGACTGTAATCATCAGTGAACGTAACGAAATACAAATAACCTCCCCTAGCTGGACAGCTCATTGGTCCGCATACATCACTATATATCAGATCCAATAACTTTGTCGTTCTCTGTCCTTTCCCCTTGAAAGGATGCTTTGTCATCTTGCCCATCAAACAAGACTCGCAAGATTCAAGAGACTCAAAGTCAAATGAATCCAGAAGACCTTCAGAATGAAGCTTCTGAATGCGCTTCTCGTTTATATGGCCTAGACAACAATGCTAGAGGAAGGTCGGGTTTAAGTCGTTCGGCTTAAACCGTTTAGTACTCACGCTATAGATGGATGATGTAGAGTTCGAAGGCTGATCATTAACTAGATAACCATTACCATAGTAAATACTTTCTCGATAAATCATCAAACTCAAGTTCTCAATCACAAATCGAAAACCATCCAAATCCAGACATGAAATATAAATAATGTTTCTTGTGACCCTGTAGGCTCATTCGATATAGCTTATCAGTCGTCTTACGCTTTACATAAGCGTCGCAACCCCAAATTCTGACAAAGGACAACGCGGGACGCTTCCCCGTCCATATCAGATTTGGAGGATATAGCAGTATAACCCGAAATCTCTATTTCGGATATACAAGTCATAGGCGGTCTCTAGCAAGACACTATGACTACCTATCTCGAATAGAGTTTGTTCGTGATCTTTACGAACGCCAGAGATGATTCCAAATGATGATCCTTTTGTATCGTGATATCATATGTCGAACATAAGGCATGGACAAGCCACCTTATCTGATTCGACTGCTTTCTCGTTCACTGAGTTCGACTGTCTGAAATAGACGACGTTCGTCTATAGTGCGGCCACACATTTCTACAGTCTCGCTCACACGAGGGGCCCAGCGATATCTCTCTCTTTTACGAGAGGTACAAATCCTGTCTTGACTATCTACAATCCAGCACATGATTCGTTTCGTACCTGATACACGCCTTTATAGTTCTCCTGTTACGCAGAACGTTTGACGTATTCAAAGCACGCAACTCCTCATGTTGGATTTCGTAGATATCTCAGGTCTTAGGATCCAATCATGGAACCTCCATATGAGATTCAAGTCATGACGCTAGTCCATGTGACAATCTCATGCGGGTCAATCCAGTATTCCGTACTCCAACGAATACCTATGACTGTGATTGTATCCAATACCTATGATCATCTATATGATCATCAATCACACATCATACTAGTCTTATTATGTCGTTATTCCCATAACGACACAAGACCAGGGAGTTTAGTATCATTCATAATGATACACGGATTTCATAACAGATCTAATATGCTAGAACATATAATGAATCAAATACTCTCATATAAACCATAGAAAGTATCAATACATCGAATGTATCTGAACAAAGCTCATAAACAGTACATCATAGAGCACTAAACCAACACATACCACATGCCATAACACAAGATTCAATCAACCACAAGTAAATATTTATCAAACACACTCAGTCCGAATAACAAGTCATCAGATATAACCGTCAAATCCTCTCTATGTGCATCACACACATAGGACACCGCACAGATCTGGTAGCTCGACCCATCGGGTCTATCAGTATTATCAGTACCGTCAAATCATCTCCACGTGTGCATCACACCTGTGGGTAAGGACTCTCTATGTGCAACGCACATCCCCCGCTCTCCTCGGCCAACGCCGGAATAATAAAAATACATCACCCAGTGCCCCACTCCATAAAAACATATCACATCAACCATCCTCTCTGATATCGATGTCACCTTTCGATACCAGCACGCCAGGTGCCTCCTCCAAGCCACCACCGACTATGTCGAGCGAAGCCAGTACACAACTGAAAACCTCTCGCCGGCCGTCCGCCACGGAAAAGCTCATCAGACCCGAGCTCAGGTCTTTCTGAGTCTTTCCGCATAACCTCGTCGGGAGAATCGCTCAATCCCGAGTCACGAGTAAATGTGTTGCCAGTCTCTACCGGGAGAATCACTCAATCCCGAACCCGTCCCATAGCTAGTGGAACGTTGGCGCGGTCACTGAGTAACCGTAGGATTTCCTTAACCCTGGGATAGCCGAATCACTCAAGACTATCACGTGTATCATTGGCTCCAAGCTCTGCCCATAGGCGAACAATCACAACCATGCCTCCTCAATATGAAACCCGACCCGGGTCGGAGATCATAAAGAGGAGATCTCATACAATACAATCATCGTGATAACACCTCAACCCGACTACAAACACACGCTCGACCTTATCTCGGCCCTCTAGAGTAAAGTCTCACGTCATGCCAACTACCCGATTCCCCAATCACAAGCATTCATACGAGATTATACCTTATTCATATATACACGCGTCTTTACTTGTTATTTCGGTATACTGATTCCATTACATTCTTTTACCCTCCGATCCGATCAAATTGGGTTCCGACCATCTCGGATTACCAATTCAACTCGTTCTGAAGGTTTTACTTACCATAGGTTGGTTTCATTCGAGTTAGTGAGATTAGGGTAAGGAATGGGTCAAGGTAGGTCAGGTATAGAGGTCGGTTGCATCGGATCTCGCTCGATCCGACGAAACGAGCCAAAACAGGGAGACAAAGGTTCGGAACGGACAGTCTGCCCCGTCTGGAATGTGTTGGTTGTGATGCTCTAGGATGATCCGTGATATGACATTTTGACTTTGTATTGATTCATTAATTTATGAATGCATTACTTTTCCCGTTATATGATTAGCATGTTTGTTATATTACGGTAAATATCCTTGAATCATTGCAGATGATTCTAAATTCCCTGGTCAGTTATTATTGTGGGAACAATGATGAATTAAGACCAGCATGATGTGTGATAGATGATTATGATCATATGCATTAGATGCAAATCACAATCATGGGTTCTCGTTTGGAACGAGTTACTGGATGACCCGCATGAGATTGTCACATGGACATATGGATCCTAGCTCACTTGGAAACTCATTGAGGGTGTTTTTCTTAGTGGGAGCCTGTCATATTGCATCTATTGTCTGTGTTAGTATGTGTACTAAGCGGCATGCATATTTTCTTTCTGTTTGTCTGTCTTTTTCTGTAGAACATATCTGTTGCAGGAATCTGTTTTATCTCACCATGCGATCTATCCTTATGAAGGATAAGCCTCTGACCAAGGCTTCTGGATCGATCATTGATGCTTATTGGAAGCATGAGGATGATGATCTGGACTTGTCTAGCTTGATGCTTGGAAAGATGTCTTCGGAATTGCGTGAGCAATTAGATGACATGGACAATTCATTGATGGTTGATCAGTTGAATGTGTCATTCCAAGAGAAAGGTGGGAGCCAAGGGAAGAATGATATGGTGATTGTTGGAAAGAGTTCCAGCAAGAGGAAACGTTCCAAATGTAAGGGCAAAAGGAAATTGACAAGTGTTGTCACTAAGCCTAAGTCCAAACCCAAGAAGGAAGAGTGTTATTTCTGTCATGCCATCGGGCATTGGTATAGAAATTGCAGGCTCTACCTGGAAGATCAGAGGAAGAAGAAGCTTACAGAAGCTTTGACTTCTGGTATCTTCGTTATAGAGGCCAACTTATGTACTTCTTCATCATGGGTATTAGATACCGGATGTGCCTCGCACATTTGTGCAAATGTGCAGGGACTGCGAGGAAGTAGACAATTGGCAAAGGGAGAAGTAGATCTCCGTGTCGGGAATGGAGCAAAAGTTGCTGCATTGATCGTCGGGACTTATGATCTGACTTTACCTTCTGGCCTTGTATTGGAGTTGCATGATTGTTATTTTGTACCTGCCATTAGCAGGAATATTATTTCAATTTCATGTTTGGATTCTGATGGTTTTCGTTTTGTTATTGAGAACAAAACTTTATCTATTTATAGAGGTGCTTTATTTTATGGTAATGGTTACCTATTTAATGGCCTTTATATTTTGGATGATAAACCATCTGGACACAATTCGATCTATAACATTAGTACCAAGCGGTTTAAGCCGAACGACTTAAATCCGACCTATCTCTGGCATTGTCGACTTGGTCACATCAATGAGAAACGCATTGCGAAGCTTCATTCTGATGGACTTCTTGATTCTTTTGATTATGAATCAATCGAATCATGCGATTCCTGTTTGATGGGCAAGATGACAAAATCTCCTTTTACTAGAAAAGGAGAACGGGCTACGGAGTTGCTAGAACTCATACATAGTGATGTATGCGGTCCTATGAGCTCTCCCGCTAGAGGAGGTTATCTGTACTTTGTTACGTTTACTGATGATTTCAGTAGGTACGGTTATGTCTACTTGATGAGACATAAGTCTGAAACGCTTGAATTGTTCAAGATTTTCAGAAACGAGGTACAGAACCAACTTTGCAAGACGATCAAGTTGCTTCGATCTGATCGAGGTGGCGAGTATATGAGCCAAGAGTTCACTGACTATCTGGCAGATTGTGGGATTGTCTCACAGCTGACTCCACCTGGAACGCCACAATGGAATGGCGTTTCCGAGAGGAGGAACCGAACCTTATTGGATATGGTACGGTCTATGATGAGTCAGGTCGATCTTCCTAAATCCTTCTGGGGATATGCTTTGGAAACGGCAGCGCTTATACTGAACAACTGTCCAACAAAGTCGGTTCAGAAGACTCCATATGAGATATGGACTGGGAAGCGTCCCAGGTTAGCATTCATGAAGATTTGGGGATGTGACGTTTACGTGAAACGTCTTGCTTCTGATAAGCTATCCGCCAAGTCTGATAAATGCATATTTGTGGGTTACCCTAAGGAAACTAAAGGGTACTGGTTCTACAACCCATCTGAGAACAAAGTGTTTGTTGCTCGGAATGGATCTTTCTTGGCGAGAGAGTTCGTCTCCAAGAGAGTTAGTGGGAGTAGAATAGATCTCGAAGAAGTTCGAGAACCACAAATAGTCGAAGAACCGAACGAACAGGTCGAAACAGTCCAACCTGTATCACGAGTTGTTGAGACAGCACCTCTTAGTGAACCTCGGAGATCTGGTAGAATTCGCCAAGAGCCTACAAGATATGGATTTCTTGTGACTGGAAACGACGAACTCATGTTGTTAGAACATGACGAGCCTACGTCGTATTCAGAGGCTGTGGCGAGTTCCGATTCCGAGAAATGGCACCAGGCCATGGAGTCTGAGATGCAATCCATGTACGACAACAAAGTGTGGACTTTGGTCGATTCATTCGATGGTATTAAAACCATTGGATGCAAGTGGGTTTTCAAGAAGAAAACCGACATGGATGGCATCGTGCATACCTATAAGGCACGACTCGTCGCGAAAGAGTTTCGGCAGATTCATGGTATAGACTATGAAGAAACCTTTTCACCAGTCGTGATGCTTAAATCCATACGGATTCTGCTGGCCATAGCTGCGTATTATGACTACGAGATATGGCAGATGGACATCAAGACCGCATTCCTTAATGGGAATTTGCTCGAGGATGTGTACATGACACAACCCGAGGGCTTTCTCGATCCTAAGAGTCCGAGGAAGGTATGCAAGCTTCAGAGATCCATTTATGGACTGAAGCAGGCTTCGAGGAGCTGGAATCTTCGATTTGACGAGGCAGTCAAAACGTTTGGCTTCCTGCAAAACGAAGATGAGCCATGCGTTTACAAGAAGGTCAGTGGGAGCGCAGTGGTCTTCCTTGTACTTTATGTGGATGATATATTGCTCATCGGAAATGACATTCCTACCTTGCAAGGAGTAAAATCCTGGCTAGGATCAGTCTTTTCGATGAAGGACTTAGGAGAAGCCGCCTATATTCTAGGAATCAAGATCTATAGAGATAGATCGAGAAGGCTTCTTGGTCTAAGTCAGAGTACATACATTGACAAGGTCTTGAATCGGTTCAAGATGCAAGACTCCAAGAGGGGTGCCTTGCCAATGGGACATGACGTAGCTCTTAGCAAGACTCAGTGTCCAAAGACACAGGATGAGCAAGAGCGCATGAGTAGGATACCATATGCATCGGCAATTGGATCCATCATGTACGCCATATTGTGTACTCATCCGGATGTATCATATGCATTGAGTATGACTAGTAGATATCAGTCTACACCAGGTGAGGCTCACTGGATTGCGGTCAAGAACATCCTTAAGTACTTGAAAAGGACTAAGGATTTGTTCTTGGTGTATGGCGGATTGGAAGACGAGCTCGCTATAAGTGGTTATACCGATGCTAGTTTCCAAACCGACAGAGATGACTTCAGATCGCAGTCAGGTTACGTTTTCTGCCTAAACGGTGGGGCTATTAGTTGGAAGAGTTCCAAACAACCAACCGTTGCAGATTCGACTACAGAAAGTACCAAGCGGTTTAAGCCGAACGACTTAAATCCGACCTATCTCTGGCATTGTCGACTTGGTACACCAGGTGAGGCTCACTGGATTGCGGTCAAGAACATCCTTAAGTACTTGAGAAGGACTAAGGATTTGTTCTTGGTATATGGCGGATTGGAAGACGAGCTCGCTATAAAGGGTTATACCGATGCTAGTTTCCAAACCGACAGAGATGACTTCAGATCGCAGTCAGGATACGTTTTCTGCCTAAACGGTGGGGCTATTAGTTGGAAGAGTTCCAAACAACCAACCGTTGCAGATTCGACTACAGAAGCCGAGTACATAGCATCATCGGATGCAGCTAAGGAAGCTGTTTGGATCAGGAAATTCGTGGGAGACCTGGGGGTAATTCCTAGCGTTGCAGATCCCATTGACTTGTACTGTGACAACAATGGTGCGATCGCACAAGCAAAGGAACCCCGGTCACACCAGAGATCCAAACACATACTCAGGCGATTTCACTTGATCAGAGAAATCATCGACAGAGGAGACGTGAAGATAAGCAGAGTGTCGACAGATGATAATATT
>NW_010964999.1:196836-197158 GCF_000463585.1 Tarenaya hassleriana
ACGTATCTGAGCAACGTCGTTATGATCATCCGGTTAAAGACGACGTTTGACGCAGTCAAGACATGTCACTCCTCATATCAGATACTCTAGACATCTCAGGTCTGAGGATCGAAGAACGAACTGCTGTATGAGATTCAAGTCATGACTCGTGTCCATGTGACAATCTCATGCGGGTCATCCAGTAACTCGTTCCAAACGAGAACCCATGATTGTGATTTGCATCTAATGCATATGATCATAATCATCTATCACACATCATGCTGGTCTTAATTCATCATTGTTCCCACAATGATAACTGACCAGGGAATTTAGAATCATCTGC
>NW_010964999.1:197551-205282 GCF_000463585.1 Tarenaya hassleriana
ATGGCCAGACCGTCCGGTCCAGACCTGGACCGGACGGTCCAGCCGTTCCGGAACGTTCGTTCCGCTGAGGAACGGACGAACCGTTCCGCAAATGCAAGACCGTCCGTTCCAGGTCTGGAACGGACGGTCCAGGCGTCAAGAACGTCCGTTCTACGTTATAAAACGGACCGTCCGTTCTGCGTAGAATCAGAACATCCGTTCCAGGCCTGGAACGGACGGTCCGACTTACGGACAGTTTTCGGTTTTCGCGTTTTAAGGGTTTTGGGCAATTCTAATTAAAGAGAGAGCCGCCACAAACCCTAGAGTAAGCGATCACGTGTCCCTCCTGCATTAACACGCAACCGAGTCCGTATTTGGACGCGTCAGTGTATACCTCATAGAGCATACCCGGTCGTGGCAATGCCAGGATCGGTGCTGATGTCAACCTCTGCTTCAACTCTGTTGGGTTCCCTTCGGGTTTCTAGCATGCGATCTCATCGATCTAGGGTTTGGATTCTAGGTTTCACGCAGTGGAAGGAAAGATCTAAACCTAGCCAAACGTCACACAAAACCAATTGTGCAATAACCCGAACAATCGTGTATATCGTCGTGGGATTCGAATACTTACCTCGTTCTTTCAAGATCTGGAAGTATCAATCGATCCAGGGCCTGTTTTAATCACCGAGAGTTGAAAGCACAACTCCTCTACACGTATCCACACCGGCGGGATGAATTCCAACGCTTTGGAACGTATCTGGACGGTCTGGATGGTCTGGTCCCTCCAGTCTGAGCGGAGCTGGAACGGACGGTCCAAGACGTGTGGAACGGAGGTCCGCACCTGGACAGGACGGTCCAGCTTCGTCTTCTTCCCCGGAACCCTACAAACCCTAGAACGAACGGTCCTGACCTGGACCATTCGGTCTAGGCGAACCAGTACTTCGAATTTTCCAATTTTTGCACCAAATTTAATCAACTATAGCTCAAAACAACCTAGGATTCATGGGGAACTCAAATCTACAATCAATTTCATGCAATTCTCACTCAAGACAAACAAAACTCCATTTTGAATTTGATTATCATATTCGGCTTTAATCCAAAACACTCACCTAGCTCAAATTCGAGCTTGGGGTTTTGCTGAGGAGGTTCTCTAGTGTTGATTTATGTGTTCCTTGGTCGATTTCAACCGAAATCGAAGCTTCAATCGAGGATTGAAGTTTCGAAAACTTGAGGGAGTAGGGGAAAGTGAAAGAGCGAAGTGGGAGGTGAGAAGGGCGAAAGTGAACGGGGTTAGGCATGATTTCACGCCCCAGAGGAAGCATGAGGTGTCCAAAGGGGAGGGAAGGCGGCTACATGGCGCAGCAGGAGGTGGCGGCCGCGGAAAGAGCAAAGAAAGTCGCGCGTTTTCCAGGCCGAAGTCGACAGACCCGACGGTCTGGGTATGCGGAACAGACGTTCTGCTTGGCCTGGAACGGACGGTCTGCTTACACAGACCGGACGTTCCAGCTTCTTTTCCGCCCGTTTTTTTCGCTCGTTTCGGTCCAATCCTTCGGGTTTACTTGGGGCAGGTTTTGGCAATGTTCTAGGGTCATTTTTAAGCTTATTTAGAGTTTCTTAAGGTTCGTTATAGATGACGAATTCACGTGTTGTCACAGCTGTTCTTTTTAGGTCAAATTAGGTCAGACCGACCGGTCCAAGGGTTGAACCGACCGGTCTGGACCTCTGACCACAAAAGGACGAGTTGGATCACGTTCGACAAACTGACCGGTCTTGTCGTGGGATCGACGATCTAGGGCTGGTTGAACGATCGGTCTTCTGGGTCGGTCTGATCTAGGACCAAGAAGCTGGACCGATCGGTCCAATAGTTGAACCGACCGGTCTAGGACTCGGAGACCAGTGATCAGTCCGTTTGGTCTGAATAGGTCTGGACCGATCGGTCCAAAGGTTGGACCGACCGGTCTGGACCTCAGACAAAGACTGAACGACTCAGAACGGGTTAGAACAGTCTAAACTGGTCAGACCGATCGGTCCACAGTCTGGATCGGTCGGTCTGGACCTCAGACAATCCGAAATTCCAAAATTCAGGGTTTTGGTCGAACAATCGGTGTGTCGGATCAATTATCAGAATTAGATTCAAAGCCTCACATAAGACCAAGCTCGATGACAATCCAGAAATTCAGAATTTTGATTGTGCAATCGTTGTCTCGAATCAAATATCTGAATTAGGATCTTGAGAGGGTTCTGGTACCGAATCTAAGGCAAATAGTTGTTGTTTGGCCAAGGGATTCTGAATATAGACGACTCAATCGAACTAAGAGTAATTCAACTGAGTCGATCAGAACAACTTGACTTCGCTGATGATTTCAGTAGGTACGGTTTTGTCTACTTGATGAGACATAAGTCTGAAACGTTTGAATGGTTCAAGACTTTCAGAAACGAGGTGCACAACCAAGTTGGCAAGACGATCAAGTTGCTTCGATCTGATCGAGGTGGCGAGTATATGAGCCAAGAGTTCACTGACTATTTGGTAGATTGTGGGATTGTCTCACAGCTGACTCCACCTAGAACACCACAGTGGAATGGCGTGTCTGAGAGGAGGAACCGGACCTTATTAGATATGGTACGGTCTATGATGAGTCAGGTCGATCTTCCTAAATCTTTCTGGGGTTACGCCTTGGAAACGGCAGCGCTTATACTGAACAACTGTCGAACAAAGTCGGTTCAGAAGACACCATATGAGATGTGGACTGGGAAGCGATTTGATCACACGGGTTTTTCACCGGTTTTATAACGTCATGCATCACAATTCTTCTCTCATTCTAGGCATTATAGGATGTTATATGGCCATGGGTAGGTTGCTTTGCTTGTTTTTCCTCGCAGGAAGACTCCACGATGAATCCTCACGAAGCGGGCACGGAAGAACAAGAATTCGAGAAGGCTCGGGAAGCTCAGAGAAATGAGCGACCCACCCATTTTATGGGCGGTCGCTCGGTTTGTGAGCGACCCACCCATTTTATGGGCGGTCGCTCGGTTTGTGAGCGGTCGCTCATTTTATGAGCGGTCGCTTGCTTTTCGCGTGTGCAGAAGAAAATGAGTGACCCGCCCGAGAAATGAGCGACCCTGAAGAAAAATGGGCGATCCGCCCGAAAAATGAGCGACCGCCTGAAATTAAAATCGGCTCAAAAAGGAAAAGCCCATGTTTTGAGGAGAAAACCTAATTCTAGACTTTCATAAAAAGGGGAGTTTGAGGAGAGAGAAGGGGGCTACAGACTTTGGAGAGAGACTTGACTTGGAAGAGGAGAAAAGAGGGATTTTGGAGATCAAGGAGGCTAGGAGAAGAAGAAGACCACCATTGAAGACCATGTTGAGCATTTCTTCTCCTTTCCCATGTTTCTTCATTTTGCTTTCTGTTTTGAAACCCTAGTTATGGAGTAGTAATCTTGTTGTGGGTGAGGGATCTCCACTTTAGTATGGACACCCAATCTTATTCTATGATATCTTTGAGTTTTCTTCCATGGATTTGATGTTTAGTGCTTAATGCTATTGATTTGGATGAAACCATAATTGATATGACCATAGAACACATTGATAATAGGGATATGAGAATGATGTTTGGAACCAAATATCAAATGAGTGAGTTATTCACATTGGGAGATGGCTTAGCTTGCTTAGGGTTCATGATAAGGCACATTAATGTATCTAGAGATCATTTGGATCATTGGAAAATGGGTGAATCGATTTTCTAGGTAGTGAGTTTAAGCTCGGGAGAGACAAACTCTAGAGGAAGTGCTTGAAACCCCCAATTGGAAGACAAATCCTAAGACATTGTAGCATCACTAACCGTCCATGCGATTCATGAAGGATCCCGAACCTACAACGCCTAAATTCATCGTTTACAAACCGTTAATTTTACTTGATTTCTTGCATTCCGACACTTACCACAAACCACATTTTTTTCGACCACCTAATCTAGCTTAGAGATAGACTAATACATCCTAGTCCTCGTGTTCGACCCCGGTACTACAACTATCGTATACTTGCGAATAGTGGTACGAATCATGTACTAAATATAAGACTTGGTGCATGTGCATCAAGTTTTTGGCGCCGTTGCCGGAGACTAGACATTTTCATGTTAGTCTAGAATTTTTCTAGATCACCATTGCTTGGATTCTTGCTTGGATTACTTTGTGACATAATCTTTTCACAGCACTTTCAGTTCGTTTTGTTTCTTTGGCGTGCAGCTCTCCCGGTGTATGAAAGAAGTACAACCGATAGAGATCAACTCATCTTCGACCCCGAGTTAGAAAGAACCGTACGCTTCATTCAGAGACAACAAAGACAGTGGGGTATGGCCGAAGAAATGCTGAGACAGAACAACACATGAAGAGAACAACCCGAGATGGCTGAAGAGTTGTTGAGAGGGGCCAATGCCCAAAGAGGTCCAGCCCAAGCAGCCCCTAGAACGCTTCGAATGGCCGCAGGCTCTGGTTGTTGGGTTTTCCTGGGATCTCATGAGCGAATCTAATTCCTAAGAGATCGATTCTAGGGTTTGCCAGCGGTTGTAAAACAAAAATTTTGATGAAACCCTAAAACCTATCATGCATGATCTTGTAGAAACGTTAGAACGCTTACCTCAAACGATCCGGGGCCTGTATCAATCGAAGAAGCGTCTGATCACTATAGGCAGGAAAAATACCTTGCCCTATACACGTATCCACACGGCGGAAAGGATTCCAACGGTTGTAACTTGTCTGCTAGGACTGAAGAACGCTTTCTTCTTTACGCAAGGGTTTCAGGGATCTTTCTCTTAGCTTTCTCACTCTCCAAACCTCTCCCTAGGATCTGAAAATCGTGCCAAAAGAGTTGGGTGGCAATCCCCTAAGTTTCTCCCCTTTAAAACCCTAATTAGAGCGAGTTTAGTAAATCCCGACGTCTGGACCGATCGGTCTGGAGCTTTTTAATGTCTGGACCGATCGATCCATGTCTGGACCGATCGGTCTGGAACAATTTCTGGACGGAGTGACTCTCACACGTTACCTCTGGACCGACTGGTCTACGACTAGACCGATCGGTCTGGGTTAGCTGGACCGGTCGATCTGGCCTCCGCTCCACCGGGATTTTCTCGTCTCTTTTCACGCATTCGTCCTTTCCTATGTGTGTGACCCTGTAGGCTCATCCGATATCGCAGTATAACACGAAATCTCTTATTTCGGTTACACAAGTCATAGGCGGTCTCTAGCAAGACACTATGACTACCTATCTCGAATAGAGTTTGTTCGTGATCCTACGAACGCCAGTGATGATTTCGTTTGATGATCCTTTTGTATCACGATATCATATGTCGAATATAAGGCATGGACAAGCCACCTTATCTGATTCGACTGCTTTCTCGTTCACTGAGTTCGACTGTCTGAAATAGACGACGTTCGTCTATAGTGCGGCCATACATTTCTACAGTCTCGCTCACACGAGGGGCCCATCGATATCTCTCTCTTTTACGAGAGGTATAAATCCCGTCTTGACTATCTACAATCCAGCACATGATTCGTTTCGTACCTGATACACTCGTTTATAGTCCTCCTGTTACGCAGGACGTTTGACGTAATCAAAGTACGCAACTCCTCTTGTTGGATTCCGTAGATATCTCAGGTCTTAGGATCCAATCATGGAACCGCCATATGAGATTCCATTCATGACGCTAGTCCATGTGACAATCTCATGCGGGTCAATCCAGTATTCTGTTCTCCAACGAATACCTATGATTGTGATCGTATCCAAATACCTATGATCATCTATATGATCATCAATCACACATCATACTAGTCTTATTATGTCATCATTCCCATAATGACACAAGACTAGGGAGTTAAGTATCATTCATAATGATACATGGATTTCATAATACATCTAGTATGCAAGAACATGTAATGAATCAAATCCTCTCATAAAGAAATAGAAAGTATCAATACATCAAATGTATCTAAATAAAGCTCATAAACAGTACATCATAGAGCACTAAACCAACAGTTCGGTCAATGATGAGTCAGACAGATCTTCCGAAGTCCTTTTGGGGCTATGCTTTAGAGACCGTTGCGTACCTGCTGAACAACGAAGTCGGCTGAAACGACACCATATGAGATATGAACAGGGAAGAGTCCCGCGTTGTCGTTTGTCAGAATTTGGGGTTGCGACGCTTACGTGAAGCGTCAGATGACTGATAAGTTATCCTCCAAATCTGATATAGTGTTTATTTGTAGGCTACCCTAAGGAAACTAAGGGTTACTACTTCTATATTCCGGCAGAGAACAAAGTGTTCATTGCAAGGAATGCGACTTTGTGGAGCGAGAGTTCGTCTCCAAAAGAGTCATTGGGATTAGGATCGAACTTGAGGAAGTTCGAGAGCAGCAAGTAGACATTGAGCCGAGTGAACAAGATGAAGAAGTTCAACCTGTTTCACTGCCAATTGAGACTCAACCTTCGACGAGTGAACCTCGGAGATCAGACAGGATTCGCCAAGAGCCTGTGAGATACGGATTTCTCGTGACTGGGAATGAGGAACTCATGTTATTAGAACACGACGAGCCTACCACATACCCAGAGGCTATGGCGAGTCCTGATTCCGATAAATGGCGCGAGGCTATGAAGTCTGAGATGCAATCCATGTCAGACAACAAGTATGGACTCTAGTTGATGCATCTGAAGGGATAAAACCCATCGGATGCAAATTGATCTTCAAGAAGAAGACCGACATGGATGGAAACGTGCACACGTATAAGGCACGACTTGTGGCGAAAGGATTCCGTCAAATTCATGGTATTGACTATGATGAGACGTTTTCGCCCGTAGTTATGCTGAAGTCCATCAGGATTCTACTTGCCATAGCCGCATATTATGACTATGAGATATGGCAAATGGATGTCAAGACCGCGTTCCTTAACGGGAACTTGACCGAGGATGTGTACATGACACAACCCGAAGGTTTTGTCGATCCAAGGAACCCAAGGATGGTGTGCAAGCTTCAGAGGTCCATTTATGGACTGAAGCAGGCTTCGAGGAGCTGAAACATTCGCTTTGATGAGACAATCAAAAGGTTTGGTTTCTCACAGAACGAAGACGAGTCATGTGTTTACAAGAAGGCTAGTGGGAGCACAGTTGTATTTCTAGTGCTGTACGTGGATGACATTCTCCTTATAGGGAATGACGTTCCTACCTTGCAAGACGTTAAGTCTTGGTAGGAACGCAGTTTTCTATGAAGGACCTAGGAGAAGCGGCCTATATTCTAGGCATAAAGATCTATAGAGATAGATCGAGGCGTCTTCTAGGATTGTGTCAGAGTACTTACATCGATAAGGTCTTGAAACGGTTCCAGATGCAAGATTCCAAGAAAGGAACCTTACTGATGAGCAGTGGCACAATTCTCTGCAAGAGTCAGTGTCCTACGACACCTGATGAGCGAGAACGCATGGATCGAATTCCATATGCTTCGGCAATTGGATCGATCATTTATGCCATGCTTTGTACTCGACCGGATGTATCCTACGCGCTAAGCATTACGAGTAGATATCTGTCAGATCCAGGTGAGTCACACTGGATCGCCGTCAAGAACATCCTGAAGTACTTGAGAAGGATTATGGATGTATTCTTGGTATACGGTAGGTTGGAAGACGAGCTCGCTGTAAGAGGTTACACCGATGCTAGTTTCCAATCAGACCCGGATGACTACAGATCGCAATCTGGCTATGTTTTCTGCTTGAA
>NW_010964999.1:205440-210475 GCF_000463585.1 Tarenaya hassleriana
ATCGCACAAGCGCAAGAACCCAGATCCCATCAACGATCCAAACACATACTTAGACGGTTTCACCTTATCAGCGAGATCATAGACAGAGGAGATGTGCACATTTGTAGGGTGTCGACAGATGACAACATTGTCGATCCGTTGACAAAGCCTCTCCCTTTGTCGAAGCATGAGGGTCATGTTAGGGATATGGGCATTAGATGTTTAGCAGTTCATGATTAGAGCAAGTGGGAGATTGTTGGTTTAGTGCTCTATGATGTACTTTTTATGAGCTTTATTTAGATACATTTGATGTATTGATACTTTCTATGGTTTATGAGAGTATTTGATTCATTACATGTTCTTGCATACTAGATGTGTTATGAAATCCATGTATCATTATGAATGATACTTAACTCCCTAGTCTTGTGTCATTATGGGAATGATGACATAATAAGACTAGTATGATGTGTGATTGATGATCATATAGATGATCATAGGTATTTGGATACGATCACAATCATAGGTATTCGTTGGAGAACGGAATACTGGATTGACCCGCATGAGATTGTCACATGGACTAGCGTCATGACTTGAATCTCATATGATTGTTCCATGATTGGATCCTAAGACCTGAGATATCTACGGAATCCAACATGAGGAGTTGCGTACTTTGATTACGTCAAACGTCCTGCGTAACAGGGGGACTATAAAGGCGTGTATCAGGTACGAAACGAATCATGTGCTGGATTGTAGATAGTGAAGACGGGATTTGAACCTCTCGTAAAAGAGAGAGATATCATTGGGCCCCTCGTGTGAGCGAGACTGTAGAAATGTGTGGCCGCACTATAGACGAACATCATCTATTTCAGACAGTCGAACTCAGTGAACGAGAAAGCAGTCGAATCAGATAAGGTGGCTTGTCCATGCCTTATATTCAACATATGATATCGTGATACAAAAGGATCATCAAACGGAATCATCGCTGGCGTTCGTTGATCACGAACAAACTCTATTCGAGATAGGTAGTCATAGTGTCTTGCTAGAGACCGCCTATGACTTGTGTAACCGAAGTAAGAGATTTCGTGTTATACTGCTATATCGGATGAGTCTACAGGGTCACACACACAGGAAAGGACGAATGCACGAGAAGATACGAGAAAATCCCGGTGGAGCGGAGGCCAGACCGACCAGTCCAGAAGGTCTGGACCGATCGGTCCAGCTAACCCAGACCGATCGGTCTAGAGGTAGACCGGTCAATCTAGAGGTAACGTGTGAGGTCCGGAAATTGTTCCAGACCGATCGGTCCAGACATGGACCGATCGGTCCAGACGTTAAAAAGCTCCAGACCGATCGGTCTAGGTCTAGACCGATCGGTCCAGACGTCGGGATTTACTAAACTCGCTCTAATTAGGGTTTTAATGGTGGGAAACTTAGGAAAACGCCACCCAACTCTTTTGGCACGATTTTCAGACCTTAGGGAGAGGTTTGGAGAGTGAGAAAGCTAAGAGAAAGATCCCTGAAACCCTTGCGTAAAGAAGAAAGCGTTCTTCAGTCCTAGCAGACAAGTTCCAACCGTTGGAATCCTTTCCGCCGTGTCGATACGTGTAGAGGGCAAGGTATTCTTCCTGCCTAGAGTGATCAGACGCGTTCTTCGATTGATACAGGTCCCGGATCGATTGAGGTAAGCATTCTATCGTTTCTACAAGATCATGCATGATAGGTTTTAGGGTTTCATCAAAATTTTGTTTTTCATCCGCTGCGCAAACCCTAGAACTGATCTCTTAGGAATTAGATTCGCTCTTGTGATCCCAAGAAAACTCAACACTAAGGTGCAAGAACAGGAGAAAGAACCAGTTTACATTCCTCCTCCGCCTAAGGTACCCCCGATACCCTTTCCTTCTCGTTTAAATAAATTTAATGAGGACAACCAATTTGGAAAGTTTGCGGAAATGCTGAAGAAGATGGGGGATTACAATGCCTTTCCATGAGGCAATTCTTCAAATGCCCTCATATGCGAAGTTCCTCAACGATATTTTGACGAAGAAACGGGTAGTGGTAAAGGAGACTGTAGCATTGAGCACCGAAGTTAGTGCGGCCATCACAAAGCATGAACTTCCCCCGAAGATGTCTGATCCGGGAAGTTTTTCTATTCCATGCAAGTTGGAGAATATTGAGATTGATAGAGCATTATGCGACCTTGGAGCCAGCGTGAGTTTGATGCCGCAATCCATTTACAAGAAGTTGAATATAGGTGACTTGAAGCCCACGAGGATGGCCTTGCAACTAGTGGACCGATCTATCAAATATCCAGCAGGCATTCTAGAGGACGTACCCCTCAAGATTGACGGATTCTATGTACCAGTGGATTTTGTAGTGCTAGACATGGATGAAGATTCCAAAGTTCCAATCATTTTGGGTCGCCCATTCTTGAGCACAGCTGATGCCGTAGTTCATGTCCGAGCCGGAAGATTAACGATGAAGATCGGGGATAAGACAGTCGAATTCACGCTCGATCAGAATTTGTAGCAACCTTCGACCAATGATACGGTATGCTATGCGGATATACTTGAAGCAATGGCAGAAGAAGTGATCAGAGAGTTCCGTGAGGTAGACCGCTAGAAGTGTCACTAATGCCCGTAGAAGCAAGTCTATACAACAATTGGGAGGAAATTGAAGAGATAAGACGAGCGTTGGACGGTCAAGAAGCCGAAAATGAAATTTCAGCAAAAACGGGCGACCCGCCCGAAAAATGGGCGACCCGCCCACTTTCAAGACCTGATGGCAAAGTGCAGATCAAAATGGGCGACCGCCCGAAAAATGGGCGACCAACTCATTTTGTCTGAGCAGTAACACTGTTGACACGAGCGACCGGGACCAAAAACGGGCGACCCGCTTGAATTTTCTGAGCAAAACGGATCCAAACACTGTAGAAGCGAGCGACCGCCCGTCAAAATGGGCGACCCGCCCGAAAAATGGGCGACCCGACTGTTTTCACCTGGAGATGAAGACTTGGACCCCGGAAGCATCCTGTCGACCACCCATACCGTTCTTGACTCATCTCAAGGTTCAAAAGAGAAATCACACACTGATTGGGACCCCGAGCATGCTCCACAAGTGGAACTAAAGGGCTTAGGTATGTTTTTCTTGGTTCAAATTCTACTTATCCCGTTATCGTTAATGATGAATTAGATGAGGATCAAGTAGAAAAACTCACCAAGTTGCTTAGGTAATACAGGGAAGTCCTAGGTTACACTCTAGGAGACATCAAGGGTCTTAGCCCCTCTCTTTGCATGCATCGCATACATTTAGAGGATGATACCAAATCGTCAATCGAACATCAACGTAGGCTAAACCCGAACATGAAAGAAGTAGTCCAGAAAGAGGTTTTGAAATTGTTAGATGCGAGTATTATTTACCCGATTTCGGATAGCTCTTGGGTTAGCCCGGTGCAAGTCGTACCTAAGAAGGGAGGAATCACGGTCGTTCCAAATGAAAACAATGAACTCATACCGACTAGAACTGTTATAGGATGGAGAATGTGCATTGATTATCGAAAACTTAACACAAACACCCGTAAGGATCACTTCCCCCTTCCATTCATTGATCAAATGTTAGAGAGACTTGCACTTCATTCTTATTTTTGTTTTCTCGATGGTTACTCCGGTTTCTTTCAGATTCCTATCCATTCGAGTGACCAAGAGAAAACAACATTCACATGCTCTTACGGCACTTTCGCATATCGACGCATGCCATTTGGATCTGCAACTTTTCAAAGATGCATGATGGCTATTTTCTCCGATGTCATTGAAGATATTATGGAGGTGTTCATGGACGATTTTTCCGGCTATGGACCCTCCTTTGATGCGTGTTTAACCAATCTCCATCGAGTGTTAGACAGGTGTTTCAAGGCGAACTTGGTTTTGAATTGGGAGAAATGCCACTTCATGGTGCGAGAGGGCATTGTACTTGGTCATCGAATTTCGGACAAGGGGATAGAAGTGGATAGAGCGAAAGTGGAAGTGGTTGAGAAGCTACCGCCACCGACCAACGTTAAAGGGATCCGAAGTTTCTTGGGTCACACCGAATTTTATAGGAGATTCATCAAAGATTTTTTGAAGATAGCGAGACCCTTGATTGCGGTTTTAGGCAAGGACGTCTCATTTGAGTTTAATGAGGAGTGCCACAAGGCATTTGGAATATTAAAGAAGGCATTAGTATCACCTCCGATCATTCAACCCCCGGATTGGAGTGTTCCTTTTGAGTTAATGTGTGATGCTAGCGACTTCGCGGCCGGGGCCGTATTGGGACAAAAGAAAGATGGGAAGCATTACGCCGTATACTACGCAAGTCGAACGCCTGATGACGCTCAAATGAATTACTCCACCACAGAGAAAGAGCTCCTTGCTGTAGTGTTTGCCTTCGAGAAATTTAGATCATACATAGTGGGTTCTAAGGTGATCGTATACATGGATCACGCCGCCTTGAGGTACTTGCTCACGAAGAAGGATGCTAAACCAAAGTTGATCCGATGGGTGTTGCTTCTGCAAGAGTTTGATCTAGAGATCCACGATAGGAAAGGAACGGAGAATACAGTGGCGGATCATCTATCTAGATTGGAAATACCCGAAGCTATACCAATCCACGATTCACTAAGGAAAGGACACATCTTATCCTTGGAGATCAAGGACGTTACTCCTTGGTATGCGGATTTTGTCAACTATTTGGTTGCCAAAGTGGTACCCCCGGAGCTAAGCTACAACGGGAAGAAAAAGTTCTTCCACGATGTTAGAGACTACTTTTGGGATGAACCTTTCTTGTTTAAGAGAGGCAAGGACGAATTATTTCGAAGATGCATTCCGGAGGAGGAAGTGAAGCAAGTGATACATCATTGCCATGCATCGGATTACACGAGGCATTTCGCGTCAGCCAAGAAAGCTGCAAAGATCCTACAATCGGGTTTCTATTGGCCAACTTTGTTCAAGGATGTTCACGCTTTTGTAAGTTCATGCGATGCTTGTCAAAGAACGGGTAACATCTCGCGGAGAAATGAAGCGCC
>NW_010964999.1:210686-220698 GCF_000463585.1 Tarenaya hassleriana
AGCACTGTGTCACGGATGTTCAAAAGAGTCATATTTCCTCGGTTTGGAGTCCCAAGAGTGGTGATAAGTGACGGAGGGGCACACTTTGTTAATAGAGTGATTCAAGGCATATTGACTAAATATGGTGTTCACCATAGAGTAGCGAGTGGTCAAGTGGAAGTCTCTAACCGGGAGATCAAACAAATTCTGGAGAAAACAGTGGCCAAGTCAAGGAAGAACTGGGCTTTGAAGCTTGAAGATGCGGTTTGGGCCTATAGGACAGCGTTCAAGACGCCTATCGGGATGACTCCATTCCAACTAGTGTATGGAAAAGCTTGCCACCTACCGGTTGAGTTGGAGCATAAGGCATATATATTGGGCGATTAAGGCGTTGAACTACGACTAGAAAACCGCAGCGGAAAAACGAGTGCTCCATCACCTAGAGGAAATTCGATTGGACGCATATGAAAACGCGCGGATTTACAAGGAACGGGCCAAGAAGTGGCACGACCGGCACATCCTCAATCGAAACTTCCAACAAGGTGACCTCGTTCTTTTATTTAATTCTCGACTAAAACTTTTTTCAGGAAAACTGAAATCAAGGTGGTCGGGACCGTTCATCATAAAGAACATCACCTCTCATGGAGCGGTAGAACTCGACAATGGAAAAGGCGGAACTTTCATGGTCAATACTCAAAGACTCAAGCCATACAATCCAGGGAGTATTAGACCAGAAGGAGGTACCTCTGTACTATCTCTCTCTTTAATTGATTGAACCGCATTTCGGTCTAGCTATGACCTTAACTAGCAACCCGATCCATACCGGGATGTACATTCTTCACCCTCTTTGTTTCTTTTCCCTTTTCTTAATCAAGCCTACAAAATCCCCTTGTAACAACCTCTTTTATCAGATACAACGCGAGTGCGAGGAAAGACCCATATTTTGCGTCGAAAAACAGGGGAAGTGAGCGGTCGCCCTTTTAATGAGCGACCAACTCATCAAAATCAATCAATAAAAAAAAAAAGAACGAGCGGTCGCCCATTTTTTGGGCGACCCGCTCGTTTCTTCTGAGGAAAAATGAAAAATAAACGAGCAGTCGCCCATTAAACGAGCGACCGTCCGTTAATTAAAAAATAAATAAATAAATAATTTTTTATGAAAAAGGAGAGAGGGTATCGAAACTTCACCCTCTCTCACTCCCCTTTCGAAACTTCCCCCTCTCTTCCCCTCAAATTGGCGAAGCTCCTCCCTCTCCCCTCCGGTCGAATCGCCACTCGCCACCGTCTGTCCTCCGCCGTCTCGTCGCTCCACCACCGGACGAAGACTCTCCCTCTAGCGAAAGTCCTCTCTTCTCTCTCTAATGTAAGCCCTGACTTCTCTTTTGCTTTCCAAATCTTAGTTTTAGGGCTTGCTTGGTCGAAATAGGGCTATATTCTGCTTGGGTTAGTCAAAATTTGCATGGGGTTAGGGAGATTAGGCCGGAAATTTCGATTTCGACCGAAAAACTTCGTGGAGATAAGCAGCAGGCGATCGATCGAGCGGTCGCTCGCACACCGAGCGACTGCTTGGTTTTTGAGTGACCCGCCCGAAACCTCTGTCCAAATCCCGCAATCTCCACTTTTCAGTCCTAACCCCGTATGACCCAAATCCTACCGTGTATTCGATGCAGATGGCTCCGAAAAGACCCCGAACAAGTGAAAATGCCAGTTCTTCTCAAGAGCGAGAAGGTTCTCAAAAGAGGGACATGTGACCCGGAACAATCACCGAGATTTTAGAGGCACCGATCGACGATCTGATAGAGGAACCGATGAAACCCGTGAAGATTGATAGGCACGACGAGGCCAATGCGAAAGCTCGACACCTAAACACGATCAAACAACGGAGAAGCAAGTTCGTATGTGATCGCACTACTCGGCTGATGGGAATTCAAGCGAACGTCGACTACATCTTTGAGAAATTGGGTTGGGAGAGACTGTACAAAAGTCCAGAACCAACCTTCAGAAGCATCAATCGGGAGTTCCTCGCGACCTACACATGCTACTTCCCCAAGGACAATTCCATTGAGGATGCCTACATGGAATTTCGGTTGAACCAAAAATGGGTGCGGCTCAACATGTCCCAGTTTGCAGACATCCTAGGCGTCCCCAAGGGAACACACTCGCTCATACCGACGATATCCGCCTATGTGTTCCAAGAATTTTGGCAGAAAATAGCCATCCGAAGATATTCCAGCTCTGCAGGCAAGATTTCTTGGATCTAGCACCCAACGATCAGATACGCCCATCAATTCATGTCTAACTCCATATTCGCTCGTGACGAACCAGGTAAGATCCATAAGCTCGAGATGGGTTACCTCTGTTGGTTGTAATGCTCTAGGATGATCATGATATAACATTTTGACTTTGTATTGATTCATTGATTTATGAATGCATTACATTACCGTTATATGATTGGCATGTTTGTTATATTTCGGTATCCTTGAATCATTATAGAATGATTCTAAACACCCTGGTCAGTTATCATTGTGAGAACAATGATGAATTAAGACTAGCATGAGGTGTGATCGATGCATTGGATGCATATCACAATCATGGGTACTCGTTGTGAACGAGTGACTGGTTGATCCGCATGAGATTGTCACATGGAAAGAGTCATAACTTGAATCTCATATAGCGGTTTGTTCTTAGATCCTTAGACCTGAGATATCTAGAGTATCTGATATGAGGAGTGGCGTGTCTTGACTGCATCAAACGTCGTCTTTAACCGGATGATTATAACGGCGTTGATCAGATACATTCACAAATCATATGGAGATAGTAGACATGCAATATGGGACTTGTCACCTCCTTAACAGGAGAGATATCGCTGGGCCCTCTCGTGGAAGTCGGACTATGAAAATGCGTGGCCACGCTATAGATGAAGTTGCATCTATTTTATTAGTCGATTTGCCAAGACGAGAAAGCAATTGAACTTGAAGGGTGGCTCAAACCATGCCCTTGTTCAACATATGATATCGCGACACAAAGGATCAGAACTCGAGCTGTTATTGCCTCAGTTAGATCACCTCTAACTCAATTCAACGTGGGTGGTCATGGCGTCTTGCTAGAGGCTAACCATGACTTGTAGATCGGGAATGGTTCTCGAGGCTGCTGCCACTGCGAATGGGCCTACAGGGTCACACACCATTAGGGATGGACTTATATGTGAACTATCGGAAAGGAAGACTTGGATTTGGTCGAACAAACGGTTTTCGGATCAAATCAAAGTGTCGGTACGGATTCAGCCTTCTGACTCGGACCGAATCAGTATTTGACTCGGACCGAGTCAGTTCCATGCGAGTCGAAGCGCAAAAAATGTTTTGGGCTTGGCTGATGTTTTGACTCGGACCGAGTCAAAGTTTTGACTCGGACAGAGTTAATACTCAATGGGCCAAGTCAAGAGTTGACAATGGGTTTGGGCTGATTCGTTCTGACTCGACCGAGTCAGAGTTCTGACTCGGACCGAGTCAATACTCGAAAAAAAGTCTCTTTTCACAAGGATTAGGGTTTCTAACTTATAAAGAGGGGTTGGACGCCGTCCTAAGGGAAGAACTCAACTTTCAGAACCCTAAGACAGATCTAGAACATAAGAAAATCGTTTCTTTTGAGGTTCTAGTTAAAAATACTCGACCGAGTCAGAGTTCTGACTCAGACCCACTTGGTATACTTCACAGATCCTAGCAGATCGGTTCCAAAAGCGTTTGGAATCCTTCCCGTCGGTGTGGATACGTGTAGAGGAGCTGTACTTTCAGCTCTTGGTGATTAAAACAGACCCTGCCTAGGTGATTAAACAGGCCCCGGATCGACTCCTACTTCCGTTTCTTCAGGAAAGAGGTAAGTATTCGATTTCCACGGTGATATACATGTTTTTTCGGGTTATTGCACAATTGGTTTTTGTGTGACGTTTGGCTAGGTTTAGATCTTTTTCTTCCGCTGCATGAAACCTAGAAACAAAACCCTAGATCGATGAGATCGCATGCTAGAAACCCGCAGAGAACCCAACAGTGGTATCAGAGCCTGGTTCTCTGTATATCGCCATGATTGTTGCTTGCCTACATGATTTTAATGGTTAGATTTGCATGATAGGCTTGATCTATGCATGTTTAATAATATTATGAATGTTATTTGATGCATGGATAAGTTTCTAGAAGTAGACAGCTTGATGGCGCATCGAAAATAGGGTGAATTCCTAATTTTCGTAGCTTGAAAGTGTCTCTCAGAGTTTTGACTCGGACAGAGTCATAGTTTTGACTCGACCGAGTCAGAACGACAGAGTCAGAACGACAGATCAGAGTTTTGACTCGGACAGAGTCAAGTGTTGACTCAGCCGAGTCAGAACGAACCAAAATTGAACAGACTCGGCCTCACGGACTTCTGACTCGGACAGAACCAGTTTTGACTCGGACAGAGTCAATACAGAAGGTTATCTAGTTCGTCACGTTTTGGTTCGGACTGATTTGGGGAGATTTCGGCTTCTGACTCGGACCGAGTCATTTCGTCAGACTTTGTTAGATGCAATTGTTGCATCGTTTCAAGTATCTAAGCCGAGATTCTGATTCTACCGATCTGATCGGAACGCATTGATTGAACTGACTTGAATTCAGTCAAGATTTCATTGTGTTCAAGTCACATATACCTCATGAAATCTCAAGCTATTAAAGCCCATTAGTAGAGCAACTGTCAAGGCCTCGATCGTCATGGTTACGGGTCATTCCCTAGCTGAGCATGCCTGATTATCTTGGTGAGGCAGTATGGAGAAATCGTGATTCTCATATCTCGAATATGGTTGAGCTTGAATTGGGTTATCAAGTCGGACTTGGACCTGATGGTAAGGATGGGATGAGGAACATGCAGTGATAGCGTATCACTATCCCATACTCATCTAGGAATCACATAGGATGTGATTGACAATGTGTTGTCTACCTAAATAGCATGGTTTTGAGCGTCATGCCCTAGCTGACTCAAAAGCATGTAAAATATGGATCCTAGCTCACTTAGAAACTCATTGAGGGTGTTTTTCTTAGTGGGAGTCTGTCATATTGCATCTATTATCTGTGTGAGTAAGTGTACTAAGTGACTTGCATATTTTTTGTTTGTTTGTCTGTCTTTTTCTGTAGAACATATCTGTTGCAGGAATCTGGTTTATCTCACCATGCGATCTATCCTTATGAAGGATAAGCCTCTGACCACGGCTTCTAGATCGACCATTGATGCTTATTGGAAGCATGAGGATAATGATCTGGACGTGTCCAGCTTGATGCTTGGAAAGATGCCTTCGGAATTGCGTAAGCAATTAGAGGACATGGACAATTCTTTGATAGTTGATCAGTTGAATGTGTCATTCCAAGAGAAAGCTGGGAGCCGAGGGAAGAATGATATGGTAGTTGTTGGAAAGAGTTCCACCAAAAGGAAACGTTCCAAGGGCAAGGGCAAGAGGAAAGTGGAAAGTGTTGTCATTGAACCTAAGCCTAACTCCAAGAAGGAAGAGTGTTATTTCTGTCATGCCATCGGACATTGGTATAGAAATTGCAGACTCTACCTAGAAGATCAAAGGAAGAAGAAGCTTGCAGAAGCTTCAACTTCTGGTATCTTCGTTATAGAGGCGAACTTGTTTACTTCTACATCATGGGTATTAGATACCGGATGTGCCTCACACATTTGTGGAAATGTGCAAGGACTTCGACATCGAGCATTGGTATAGAAATTGCAGACTCTACCTGGAAGATCAGAGGAAGAAGAAGCTTACAGAAGCTTCGACTTCTGGTATCTTCGTTATAGAGGCGAACTTGTTTACTTCTACATCATGGGAATTAGATACCGGATGTGCCTCGCACATTTGTGCAAATGTGCAGGGACTGCGAGGAAGTAGACAATTGGCGAAGGAAGAAGTAGATCTTCGCGTCGGGAATGGAGCAAAAGTTGCTGCATTGACCGTCGGGACTTATGATCTGACTTTACTTTCTGGCCTTGTATTGGAGTTGCATGATTGTTATTTTGTATCTGCCATCAGAAGGAACATCATATCGATATCATGTTTAGACTCGGATGGTTTCAGATTTGTTATTGAGAACAAATGTCTGTCCATTTATAGAGGCGATTTATTCTATGGTAAGGGTTACCAGTTTAATGGCCTTTATGTTTTGGAAGATGAACCACCTAGATACAGGTCGATCTATAACGTAAGTACCAAGCGGTTTAAGCCGAACGACTTAAACCCGACCTATCTCTGGCATTTGTTAGTACCAAGCGGTTTAAGTCGATCGACTTAAACCCGACCTATCTCTGGCATTGTCGACTTGGCCACATCAATGAGAAACGCATAGCGAAGCTTCATTCTGATGGAACTTCTTGATTCTTTTGATTATGAGTCAATTGAATCATGCGATTCCTGTTTGATGGGAAAGATGACAAAATCTCATTTTTCTAGAAAAGGAGAATGGGCTACAGAGTTGCCAGAACTCATACATAGTGATGTATGCCGTCCTATGAGCTCGCCCGCTAGAGGAGGTTATCTGTACTTTGTTACGTTTACTGATGATTTCAGTAGGTACAGTTATATCTACTTGATGAGACATAAGTCTGAAACGCTTGAATTATTCAAGACATTCAGAAACGAAGTGCAGAACCAACTTGACAAGAGGATCAAATTGCTTCGATCTGATCGAGGTGCGAGTATATGAGCCAAGAGTTCACTGACTATCTGGCAGATTGTGGGATTATCTCACAGCTGACTCCACCTGGAACGCCAAGTGGAATGACGTGTCTGAGAGGAGGAACCGAACCCTATTAGATATGGTACGGTCTATGATGAGTCAGGTCGATCTTCCTAAATCCTTCTGGGGATATGTAATACCCCGAAACCCGATTCGAATATTTAATTATTTAAAAATAAATAATTAAATAAAGATATCACGAAATCACCAAAAAGTGATGGTAGAATGCCGGGGAGAGGCACGAGGATCGTCATGGGCGGTAAGGACCGAGAAAGAATGAAGAAAAAGGAAAAAAGAAAAAAAAAACAAGGTTGGTCCGCCAGACCAAGATTTGGTCTGGGGCGGACCAACCTGCTCAGGCGGACTCGGACTGAACAACGCGGACTGGGAGAAGTTTCGGAAAAAAATATAAAACTGACCTCGGTCCGGCGGACCAGGAGGTTGGTCCGGCGGACCGGGAATCGACAGAAAACGCAAGTTGCCAACTTGCGGTCTTGAGACGCGAACTTCGCCTGAGTTTGGGCCCCACTCGCCGTCTAGCCGCCTCCCATGCCTCGAGGACGTTGCAGGCTTGCCTATGGACTTGGGCTTGAGCCCACAAACTCCTTAGCTCGCGCCATAAATCTCTCCCAAGCTGGGACTTAGGCATTTTCGGACAGAAACAGAGGAAGAAGAAAAAGGGGAGAAAGGGAGAGAAAGGGGACGAACCAGTGCAAGGGGAGCTCGGGGAGACCAAGAGGGACGTGCCCAGACGTGTCCCGAAGCTTCTCACGTCGTGTGGAGCCACGAGGAACGCACACAAGCTCGGACAAACTCAAGAATAAGGTGAGTGGCTTGAGTTGGATTTGTGAGATCTCATTTTCAATGTGTGACGGTGCAAATCGAGATTTCCTTGCGTGTTTGAGGTTTAGAACATGTCTAGGGATGTAAAACTATGTTTTAATAGCATTTGGAAGCAACCCTAGATCGAAACAGATGAGCTAGATCTAAACAGAACCATAAATCGCGAAGAGAAAGCAGGTCCCAGTCCCGGTCCGTCGGACCAGCTGTTGGTCAGCTCCGGACCGAGACTGGGACAGACAACGTCACTCAGCCGAACTAGGGGAGAAGAAGGCGGACCGAGAGAAAACATGTCATGTTCCACCGGACTAGTCTTGGTCCACCGGACCAGACGTGTTCTGAGGATTTTGTGCATCGACTGACCAGAAGAGGGGGAACAGACCGAGAAAAATAGACGCCTGGTCCGGGGCTGACCACTATTGGTCTGCCGGATCAGACGTGTTCCAAGGGAACAGACTCCGCCTGACCAAGAACCGGACCGAGAGAAGAGAAGAACAGGCTGGTCCGGGGCTGACCAATCCTGGTCCGCCGGACCAGGCTTGTTTCTCTCTCGGACAGACGGATCAAAAGACGAGGCGGACCAGGGGAGAAGGAAGACTGGTCCGGCTGACCAGAACTGGGTCCGCCGGACCAGGCTCAGAGGAAACTTGGAGAAAATTTCCCGTTCGCCGGGAAAAAGGAAACGGCCAACGGGCTTGACCTGGGCCTGACCAGACTTGACCTAGACAAACCAACCCCCACCAGAGGACAAGACTTCGCGATTGGGATCAATCGAACCGAGTTTTTGCCAAAACGTTGCGTAGCGTAGTGAGATGTGCGATATCGAAATACGAGTGATCGTTGTGTGATTGTATGCGGGTAGAATTTGCATGGCATTTAACGGTAGCTCGGTAGAGACCGGATGCCGTGATACGTATGGTTGTACTATGGGGATGTTGCACGTTGTGTGCCATGGGTGTAGCTTGCTCGTGCGATACGAATTAAGCGTGATTGTGTTTGTGGATGGTTGTGGACTCAACCATCACCGTCATGGAGTTGACGGGCGTTTGAGACCCGTTTTAGTCGTGTGTGACACGACAGCCAACGTCATGGATTTGACGAGCGTGGACTCGCACCTAGTCATGGACTTGACTAGGGTATATGGTTGGACCCTATGGTGGACTCCATACGGGTATGATTGTATTTCCGTTGTGTCATGAACTTGACATCGTTAGTCACGAGAGTGACAGGCGCAGGATATGTGCACGATCGCATGCGATGCGATGGTCAACGTCACGCGAGTGACGGGCGTGGATTCGTCCCTGGTCATGGACTTGACCAGGGTATACGGCTAAGCCCGTTGGTGGACTCCATACGGGCGTGATTGTGATTGTTATTTACGTGCTTATCGTGTTTTACTTATTGCATGTCTTTTCTTTATGGAAATGTCGACTGTACCGTTCTCGTTGGAAATGGGATTTCCGGGTTCAACCCGGGCTACTCACTAAGCAGTGGTGCGTAGCCCTCGTGGTTTACATTTTTCAGATCACGAGGATTACGCCTAGCGCATCCGGCAGACGACGACCTGAGAGAGGCAGCATCATGTACGGGATTTACATTTCGGGTTACGGGACTTGTATTTTCCGCATTTTGTACGGTTAAATTATAACTATTCGGACATGTGTTATTTTGCGATACTAATCGCTTGTTGTACTTCCTGCTGTTTACTCTGGTTTATTTAGAATGTTTTTTTGGATTTCATATTTTTGCTTCCGCATTATTATTATTTTACTACTATTTGTCCATGTGGCACAGCCCGTATACTGTACACGGGTTACGGGTGTCACAGGATATGCTTTGCAAACGGCAGCGCTTATACTGAACAACTGTCCAACAAAGTCGGTTCAGAAGACTCCATATGAGATATGGACTGGGAAGCGTCCCAGGTTAGCATTTATGAAGATTTGGGGATGCGACGTTTACGTGAAACGTCTGGCTTCTGATAAGCTATCTGCCAAGTTTGATAAATGCATATTTGTGGGTTACCCTAAGGAAATTAAAGGGTACTGGTTCTACAACCCATCTGAGAATAAAGTGTTTGTTGCTCGGAATGGATCCTTCTTGGAGAGAGAGTTTATCTCCAAGAGAGTTAGTGGGAGTAGAATAGATCTCGAAGAAGTTCGAGAACCACAAATAGTCGAGGAACCGAGTGAACAGGTCGAATCAGTTCAACCTGTGTCACAAGTTGTTGAGACAACCCTCCTAGTGAACCTTGGAGATCTGGTAGAATTCACCAAGAGCCTACAAGATACAGATTTCTTGTGACTGGAAACAAGGAACTCATGTTGTTAGAACATGACGAGCCTACGTCGTATTCAGGGGCTATGGCGAGTTCCGATTATGAGAAATGGCACTAGGCCATGGAGTCTGAGATGCAATCCATGTACGACAACAAAGTGTGG
>NW_010964999.1:236405-241895 GCF_000463585.1 Tarenaya hassleriana
AGACCTGAGATGTCTAGAGTATCTGATATGAGGAGTGGCGTGTCTTGACTGCGTCAAACGTCGTCTTTAACCGGATGATTATAACGGCGTTGATCAGATACGTTCACGAATCATATGGAGATAATAGACATGCAATACGGGACTTGTCACCTCCTCAATCGGAGAGATATCGCTGGGCCCTCTCGTGGAAGTCGGACTATGAAAATGCGTGGCCACGCTATAGATGAAGTTGTATCTATTTTATTAGTCGATTTGCCAAGACGAGAAAGCAATTGAACTTGAAGGGTGGCTCAAACCATGTCCTTGTTCAACATATGATATCGTGAGACAAAGGACCAAAACTCGAGCTGTTATTGCCTCGCTTAGATCACCTCTAACTCAATTCAACGTGGGTGGTCATGGCGTCTTGCTAGAGGCTAACCATGACTTGTAGTTTGGGAATGGTTCTCGAGGCTGCTGCTACTGCGAATGGGCCTACAGGGTCACACACCATTAGGGATGGACTTATATGTGAAGTATCGGAAAGGAAGACTTGGATTTGGTCGGAAAAACCGTTACGGATTCAGCCTTCTGACTCGGACCGAGTCAGTATTTGACTCAGACCGATTCAGTTCCATGCGAGTCGAAGCCCAGAAAATGTTTTGGGCTTGGCTGATATTTTGACTCGGACCGAGTCAAAGTTTTGACTCGGACAGAGTCAATACTCAATGGGCCAAGTCAAGAGTTGACAATGGACTTGGGCTGATTCGTTCTGACTCGACCGAGTCAGAGTTCTGACTCGGACAGAGTCAATACTCGGAAAAAGTCTCTTTTCACAAGGATTAGGGTTTCTAACTTATAAGGAGGTGTTGGACGCCGTCCTAAGAGTAGAACTCACTTTCAGAACCCAAAGACAGAGCAAAAACTCAGAAGAAATCGTTTCTTTAATAGTTTTAGCTCTCGGGATTAGATCTCACTTGATATACTTCACAGATCCTAGCAGATCGGTTCCAAAAGCGTTTGGAATCCTTCCCTCGGTGTGGATACGTGTAGAGGGACTGTAACTTCAGTCCTAGGTGATTAAACAGACCCTGGATCGACTCCTACTTCTGTTTCTTCAGGAAAGAGGTAAGTATTCGATTCCCACGGTGATGTACACGTTCTTTCGGGTTATTGCACAATTGGTTTTTGTGTAATGTTTGGCTAGGTTTAGATCTTTTTCTTCCACTGCATGAAACCTAGAAACCAAACCCTAGATCGATGAGATCGCATGCTAGGAACCCGCAGGGAACCCAACAACCTCTATTTGGCGCTTCAAGAATTTCATGACGGGCCATCACTCGATGATTGTGTGCGAGGGGGATGGTCCATGGATTTGGCATCAAGGGTAGCAATCCATCTGTACAACATGGCCAACACAAAGGACGTTAAAATATGCGCTGGGGGAATCATCACAAAGATAGCTCAGAGGGTAGACACGGGGATTACATTCTACAAAGAAGACATCATCGATTTGCATTGCCTCCTTGACATGGACTTCCTCAAGACTCGAGGCCACATCCGGAGGATAGGAGAGGAATGGATCTATCTAGGCGATGATGGACTCAAGCGATACTTGCGTCTACCATGTGAGGAGATAGAGACATTCACCCACGAGACACTGCGTCTAGACTTCCTTGAGACTCCTCCAGCACGTACCGGAGACCGAAGAGGTCGCAGGGGAATGCTCTCAACCCCTGATGGTGAAGGGACCTCAACACCTACCCCCGATCCCAGGTTAGACCTCATCCAAAAGCTGGAAAGCTTCGACACTCGCCTTACCACCATAGAGGGTTTTGGATCTCGTCTCACATCTATCAATGAATCAATGGAAGATCACTTCGCTACACTCGAAGCCACTCTAAACTGTTCTATTGAGAGTGCCCAACGCGAGATCATCTGTACGGTTGAGAAAATGATGGACGGAGATGGTTCCAGAGACGAAGACCGATGTATCATCCACCTCCGGAGCAAGCAAGACCAACAAGGGCAGCACCATGATCTACCTTATCCTAGGACGATTTTAACTCTGATGCTTTATTTTACCGGTGTTTTGGATCACACTTTGCTAAACCATGGCATGTTTAGTTGTTTTGAACTATGCCTCGGATTTTAGACTCTTGGTTGTTTTGAACTACAAATTCATTGCTTGAATGCATGTCATTTCTGTTAATTCGAGCAGCGAAAACTTTCTGATGAATGGAACACTCAAAAACGGGCGAAGAAAAAAAAATTCAACAGACAAAACGGGCGACCCGCTAATTTTTCGACCGGTCGCCCGCACAAAAAAAATGAAAAATGAAAATGGCCGATTTTTTGGGCGACCCGCTCGTTTTTTCTGAGAAAAAAAAGCACTGGCCGAGCGACCGCCCATTTTTTGGACGACCCACTCACTTTTTCTGACCACTTTTTCGATGATGTTTTCCGTATGTTTCAGATGGATTCCAGCAGTCATTGGGGAAGGGCACGGAAATACATTTCGGACACAATACCGGAGTTACAAGACTTCAAGCCACAAAACACCCACTTTTCGAGTCTTGTGGATGCAATCTGTATTGATGTCGAGCAAGAACACGAGGAACCGATCCAGTTTCAACCCCGATCCAATGAGAAGACGCTTCTTCTACACCAAATCCATCAGAGGGGGATTAAGGCTTCAAAATTCGTGCACCATGGCATTCGACCGAAACAACTCTATGAGAGCATCGATGGAATATTCCAACTTGCCGGATGGGAACGTCTATTTCGCGCCAACCCCCGCACATACCATTCATTGACAACGGAATTCGCCTGCACCTTCCAATGTTTCATCCCAAGGAACTCTGACCCTCAAAGCAGCTACATCGGATTCCGTTTAAAAGGGCGCCAATACTATCTCAAGATGGAGCAACTCACTCAAATTATGGGCGTCCAAGCGGGCAACACGACGACAATCCCGAATATCACGATCGCCAAGGCTAGAAACTTCTGAACACAAATAGCGGCCGCAACCTTCACCCCCTGGCAACTCGAGGCCTTCATGATACGACATCCCGCAGTTCGCTACCTCCAGCAATTCATGGCATCCACCCTATTTGCACGCGAGGATACACAAACCGTCTCCATCACAGAACTAAACATGCTCATGGAACCTCTCCACTTCATGATGAACAACCGTTTAGAGGTTGCAGACGTCGCGTCAAGGGTAGCACTGCATATGCACAAGGTAATCACCTCAACCACCGAGTCAATTTGTTTTGGAGGAATCGTAACCATGATTGCAGAGCGATTGGGCATCGATCTTAGAGCATATGCGCATGATTTCATCCACGAGGACAAGATCAACTACATGCATCTTTTGGAGAACAATTTTGTCAAAGAACAAAACGGGGACATACTATGGAGGTTCGTGGACGTCTAGAGTAGATATCGATCATTCGACATGGCCTATTTTGTACTACCTCCTCTGACCGAAGAAGGAATCCATTTTGAAGTCTCATCGGACCTCGGCACAGACTCCGGACAAGAGTCCTCATCCCACGGGTCCTGCTAAAGACCCGCTCGGTCTCCTCCCTTAACTCTCACTCCTTTGCATTCATTTCAGCTAACATCACATAGAATTGTAGTTCTCTCGCATTGCATAGGTTTCATGGGCTTACGACATCCGCAAAAGAGAAATTGGAATGCAACTCCACCCATCGAAAAAGGTAACACACTCACCCCTTTCATTCCATTCCTTATTTCTCCTTTGGAATAACTCCACTAGCCAAGAGTCAACACCGTGGACGGTGTTTGATTCAAGTCTGGGGGGAGGAATGCACTAACGCACATCGTACCCATGAACCCTTCACATCATGCATCATTTGCACTTAGAATCATGCATTCCATATTCATCGAAAAAAAACAAAAAAAAAGAGAGTCTTGCATTGTGTACATACTTGCATGGATCGTCATCAATAGGTTGCACATGTACATATAGGTCTAGGAATGCATGCATATACTTGGATAAGGTTTTTCCTCTCAAAGATTTGGCCGGATGATGATATGGGGAGACATAGAGTGAGGATTGGCTTGGAAAGGTTTTAGGAGCTAAGTTTAGATTGATCTAAAAAGTTGAATGGATTGTCGAGTGAGGTAGAAATAGCTGATCCAATCCTAGAGCGAATGAATGTCACGTGGGATGATTTTGTCTCCTAAAGTCTAGATGAAGTAGAGGTTACGAACCAAGCACGAAACGTCTCCCTAAAAACTACCCTTTGACCTCTAAGTTAGGAAGCCTATAGGAAGCAACAAGCCCTAGAAAATATGATGCATCCCGATACTCTTCTGTCATCATCTCGTTAATGAAAATCATTCGGGGACATGAGTACATCGAAAATGAAGGCTCGGGTCTAAGTTTTGGGACGAGGACACAAAAAGAAAAAAAAAGAGTGAACTAGTCAAATTCCAACGTCCTAGAAGCCCGAGATTGCATCATACGAAAAAAAAGGAGAAAGAAAGAAAAAGAAAAAGAACACAAAAACACGAATAAAAAGGAAAGATATGGGGCAAGAGAAAACAGTAAAGTTATAGGCTAAGTGACTTTTGGGGTTCTCATTTGGGATGTGTTTAGGAGACATGCTCGGCAAGTAGGAATTATTTCATCTTAGACCGCAGGAAGCAATGAAAATCCCATTGATAAGATTTCGCTTGAATGTTGGAAAAGATAGAGTATACCAAACCCGATTTCATTCGCAGTGACTTTAACCCGTACAACCAATCCACTCAAAACCCCCATTTGTTCTCCGACTGTATCTTATCACCCCTGGGATAGTTTTATAACTGCACATTTACTCGAGGACGAGCAAACCTCAAGTCTGGGGGGATTTGATCACATGGGTTTTTCACCAGTTTTATAACGTCATGCATCACAATTCTTCTCTCATTCTAGGCATTATAGGATGTTAGATGGCCATGGGTAGGTTGCTTTGCTTGTTTTTCCTCGCAGAAAGACTCCACGATGAATCCTCACGAAGCGGGTGTTGGTTTAGTGCTCTATGATGTACTGTTTATGAGCTTTATTTAGATACATTTGATGTATTGATATTTTCTATGGGTTTTTTGAGAGTATTTGATTCATTACATGTTCTTGCATACTAGATCTGTTATGAAATCCGTGTATCATTATGAATGATACTAAACTCCCTAGTTTTGTGTCGTTATGGGAATAACGACATAATAAGACTAGTATGATGTGTGATTGATGATCATAGCGTTGATCATAGGTATTGGATACAATCACAATCATAGGTATTCGTTGGAGAACGAAATACTGGATTGACCCGCATGAGATTGTCACATGGACTAGCGTCATGACTTGAATCTCATATGGCGGTTCCATGATTGGATCCTAAGACGTGAGATATCTACGGAATCCAACATGAGGAGTTGCGTGCTTTGAATACGTCAAACGTTCTGCGTAACAGGAGAACTATAAAGGCGTGTATCAGGTAC
>NW_010964999.1:242376-242763 GCF_000463585.1 Tarenaya hassleriana
GTCCACGTGCATTTCTGGACCGTCCGTTCCGGGCTTCAGTTTTTCCGAAATTAAACCGGATTAGGGTTAAATCACTTTATAAAAGAGAGATTAAAAAACCCTAATAAGGTGAGCCGACTTCAGAACACTTTTAACAGTTTTTGGTGAGATCCAAAAGGTTGAGAGTGTGATCAAAGTCTCGTTTTCTCGAAGCAGAAAATCGAATAGAGATTCGAGTCCTAGCAGACAAGTTCCAACCGTTGGAATCCATCCCATGGTGTGGATACGTGTAGAGGGCGAGGTATTCTTCCTGCCTTTCGTGATCAAACGTGTTCTTCGATTGATACAGGCCCCGGATCGATTGAGGTAAGCATTCTAACGTTTCTACGATTCATTAGAAGCATGGTT
>NW_010964999.1:244783-245602 GCF_000463585.1 Tarenaya hassleriana
GCTACGGATTCCTAGCATGCGATCATATCGATCTAGGGTTTGGTTTACTAGGTTTCATGCAGCGGAAGAATAATCTAAACCTAGTCAAACGTCACACGCAATCAAAATCATCCGTAAAACCCCATTTAATCGTGTATATCACCGTAGGAATCGAATACTTATCTCTTTCTTGAAGATCTGAAAGTAGCAATCGATCCAGGGCCTGTTTTAATCACCAAGAGCTGAAAGTACAGCTCCTCTACACGTATCCACACCGACGGAAAGGATTCCAAACGCTTTTGGAACTGATCTGCTAGGATCTGTGAAGTGAATAGGGTTTTCAAGACTTGGGATCGAATCCCGGGAACTAGAACCTCAAAAGAAACGATTTTCTTGTGTTCTAGATCTGTCTTAGGGTTCTGTAAGTTTTTTTTTCTACTTAGGACGGCGTCCAACCCCTCTTTATAAGTTAGAAACCCTAATCCTTGTGAAAAGAGACCTTTTTCCGAGTATTGACTCGGTCTGTACTCGGTTGAGTCAGAACGAATCAGCCCAAGCCCATTGTTAACTCTTGACTCGGCCCATTTAGTATTGACTCGGTCCGAGTCAAAACTTTGACTCGACCGAGTCAAAACATCAGCCAAGCCCAAAACACTTTCTGGGCTTCGACCCGCATGGAACTGACTCGATCCGAGATAGAAGGCTGAAAACGTCCCGACACTCTGATTTGATCCGAAAACGATTTTTCCGACCAAATCCAAGTCTTCCTTTCCGAAACTTCACATATAAGGCCATCCCCAATGGTATGTGACCCTGTAGGCCCATTCGCAGTGGCAGCAG
>NW_010964999.1:248281-250696 GCF_000463585.1 Tarenaya hassleriana
GGATAGCTTATCAGAAGTCAGACGTTTCACATAAATGTCGCATCCCCAAATCTTCATAAACGCTAACCTGGGACGCTTCCCAGTCCATATCTCATATGGTGTCTTCTGAACCGACTTTGTTGGACAGTTGTTCAGTATAAGCGATGCTGTTTCCAAGGCGTAACCCAAGAAGGATTTAGGAAGAACGACCTGACTCATCATAGACCGTACCATATCTAATAGGGTTTGGTTCCTCCTCTCAGATACGCCATTCCACTGTGGCGTTCCAGGTGGAGTCAGCTGTGAGACAATCCCACAATTTGCCAGATAGTCAGTGAATTCTCGGCTCATATACTCGCCACCTCGATCAGATCGAAGCAACTTGATCGTCTTGCCAAGTTGGTTCTGTACCTCATTTCTGAAATTCGTGAACAATTCAAGCGTTTCAGACTTATGTCTCATCAAGTAGACATAACCGTACCTACTGAAATCATCAGTAAACGTAACGAAATACAGATAACCCCCTCTAGCGGGCGAGCTCATAGGACCGCACACATCACTATGTATGAGTTCTAGCAACTCCGTAGCCCGTTCTCCTTTTCTAGTAAAAGGAGATTTTGTCATCTTGCCCATCAAACATGAATCGCATGATTCGATTGATTCATAATCAAAAGAATCAAGAAGTCCATCAGAATGAAGCTTCGCTATGCGTTTCTCGTTGATGTGGCCAAGTCGACAATGCCAGAGATAGGTCGGATTTAAGTCGTTCGGCTTAAACCGCTTAGTACGAACATTATAGATCGACCTGTATCTAGATGGTTCATCTTCCAAAACATAAAGACCATTAAACTGGTAACCCTTACCATAGAATAAATCGCCTCTATAAATGGACAGACATTTGTTCTCAATAACAAATCTGAAACCATCTAAGTCTAAGCATGAAATCGATATGATGTTCCTACTGATGACAGGTACAGAATAACAATCATGCAACTCCAATACAAGGCCAGAAGGTAAAGTCAGATCATAAGTCCCGACGGTCAATGCAGCAACTTTTGCTCCATTCCCGACACGGAGATCTACTTCTCCCTTTGCCAATTGTCTACTTCCTCGCAGTCCCTGCACATTTGCACAAATGTGCGAGGCACATCCGGTATCTAATACCCATGATGAAGAAGTACATAAGTTGGCCTCTATAACGAAGATACCAGAAGTCGAAGCTTCTGTAAGCTTCTTCTTCCTCTGATCTTCCAGGTAGAGTCTGCAATCTCTATACCAATGCCCAATGGCATGACAGAAATAACACTCTTCCTTCTTGGGTTTGGACTTAGGCTTAGTGACAACACTTGTCAATTTCCTTTTGCCCTTACCTTTGGAACGCTTCCTCTTGCTGGAACTCTTTCCAACAATCACCATATCATTCTTCCCTTGGCTCCCACCTTTCTCTTGGAATGACACATTCAACTGATCAACCATCAATGAATTGTCCATGTCATCTAATTGCTCACGCAATTCCGAAGACATCTTTCCAAGCATCAAGCTGGACACGTCCAGATCATCATCCTCATGCTTCCAATAAGCATCAATGATCGATCCAGAAGCCTTGGTCAGAGGCTTATCCTTCATAAGGATAGATCGCATGGTGAGATAAAACAGATTCCTGCAACAGATATGTTCTACAGAAAAAGACAGACAAACAGACAGAAAATATGCAAGTCACTTAGTACACTTACTAACACAGATAATAGATGCAATATGACAGGCTCCCACTAAGAAAAACACCCTCAATGAGTTTCCAAGTGAGCTAGGATCCATATTTCACATGCTTTTGAGTCAGCTAGGGCATGACGCTCAAAAACATGCTATTTAGGTAGACAACACATTGTCAATCACATCCTATGTGATTCCTAGATGAGTATGGGATAGTGATACGCTATCACTGCATGTTCCTCATCCCATCCTTACCATCAGGTCCAAGTCCGACTTGATAACCCAATTCAAGCTCAACCATATTTGAGCTATGAGAATCACGATTTCTCCATACTGCCTCACCAAGATAATCAGGCACGCTCAGCTAGGGCATGACCCGTAACCATGACGATCGAGGCCTTGACAATTGCTCTACTAATGACTCGACCGAGTCAGAACTAGAGATCTCCCAGAGTTTTGACCTGGACAGAGTCAAAGTTTTGACTCGACAGAGTCAGAGTTTTGACTCGACAAAGTCAGAACGACAGATCAGAGTTTTGACTCGAACAGAGTCAAGTGTTGACTCGACCGAGTCAGAACGAACCAAAATGAACAGACTTGGCCTTACAGACTTCTGACTCGGACCGAGCCAGTTTTGACTCGGACAGAGTCAATACAGAAAGTTGTCCGGTTGTCAAGTTTTGGTTCAGATTGATCTGTAGATGATTTCGGCTTCTGACTCGGACC
>NW_010964999.1:251279-251645 GCF_000463585.1 Tarenaya hassleriana
GACTTTTTCCGAGTATTGACTCGGTCCGAGTCAGAACTCTGACTCGGTCGAGTCAGAACGAATCAGCCCAAGCCCATTGTCAACTCTTGACTCGGCCCATTTAGTATTGACTCAGTCCGAGTCAAAACTTTGACTCGACCGAGTCAAAACATCAGCCAAGCCCAAAACACTTTCTGGGCTTCGACTCGCATGGAACTGACTCGGTCCGAGTCAATTACTGACTTGGTCCGAGTCAGAAGGCTGAAAAACGTCCTGACACTCTGATTTGATCCGAAAACGGTTTTTCCGACCAAATCCAACTCTTCCTTTCTGATACTTCACATATAAGTCCATCCGTAATGGTGTGTGACCCTGTAGGCCCATTCG
>NW_010965000.1:0-2069 GCF_000463585.1 Tarenaya hassleriana
TTCGCGTTGTAGAGCTTGGTCCAACCCAGTGTGCGGAAGAGGGATTTCATCTGCTTCTCGATCCCGACTTCTTTGATGTAGCTGCGGACGAATTTGGTTGGCTTGAGGGTGCACTGAGCACCCCGTGCATAGGCGTTTCTTGCACAGCATCACGGAAGACAACGGCGGAGTAGCGATCGTGCGTCGGTTTAGGGCGTACCGGAGGGTGAAGTGTAGTGCGAGTGCCTGGCTGCATGGGTGTCGGCTCTTCGATGAGAACCGAGTCAACGGGCTTGAGAACGAAAGAGCGTCTGGTGATGACCTGGGCCGGTGGTGGAGCCGGGTTGTCGGTGGGTCGACGACTGCTACTAGCGCTAGAGGGACGACCGGAGGGCGGTCCTGCGGTGCCGGACGTGCGTGTTCTCTTCTGGGGGGACGACATCTGCGCAACAAAGGTAGAGAGATATCAGCAGAGGGCAACACGATCGTGTTGGACGATGTCACACGATCGTGTGATATGAGAAATCGGGTCGTGAAAATCGTGTATTAGACCTGATCATGTGGAGAGACCTAGACATGATCGGGTTGCTGTCGAGTGAGAAATTCCGAAATTCGAATCGGACACGATCGGGTCAGACAACCACACACGATCGTGTCTCGCATGAGCAAACCAGAACGGAACTAAGACAGAACAGTGAAATTCACTCAAAATTTTGCGCAATCCTAAGAAATCGCCTGGAAAGGATGTGCAAGACTACTCAAGAACGACCAAGGCGAGCATGGGAGACTAGACTCAACAGCTAGAAAGTGTAGAGACTTACCGATTTCAGCAGATTCAAATGTGTGAGAGATGAAGATGAGCAGGAGAAGAGAGAGTGTGAGAGGGGGGACCACGACGACGGCGGTAGGTGATGGCGGTGGGAAATCGGCGGGGTGCGGCGAATGAAAGAGGAGGTGGAGAGAGATGAAACAGGTGAAAGAAGTAAGGGGAGAGGGTGAAAGTTAGGGTTAAATCGTCGGGCCCCTACAACTTACCTAGGGACACACGATCGTGTGAGCTGACGACACACGATCGGGTCTATTGCTAGTTCACTCACACGATCGTGTTGAGACATGTGACACGATCGGGTCATCATGCTGTCTCAGTGAAGGTGCACCCTGTGTGGAGAGTGAGAGTGCAAGGAAAACGGAAACGAAAATAGACAAAGAAAAAGATAAAAACGGTATATATACAAGATAAAAAAAAGGATATGGGTTCGGAGATCCGAACATGCTCGTTTAGAGTCGAAAGCAACGACCATGATGGGATTAGACGATGTGAGGGATGGAGAGAGGAAGAGTGCCTCTCGGGGGTCGGATCCTCGGGATTGTAAAGCTTCACTCGTTGGGCGTTTACCTTGAATGGTTTTCCATCGGAATTCCAGAGTTCGAGCGCACCATGGTCGGCAACGTTTTTTATCGTGAACGGGCTGGACCACCTAGATTTCAGCTTCCCTGGAAATAGTCTCAGACGAGAATTGAAGACAAGGACACGATCATTTACCTGGAAGGAGCGATGAATGATGTGGCGGTCGTGCCATCGCTTGGTGCGTTCCTTGTAGATTTTTGCATTCTCGTAGGCGTCGAGACGAATTTCCTCGAGATGGTGGAGTTGTAAGACGCGCTTCTCTGAGGCCGACTTGAGGTCGTAGTTCAATGCCTTGATAGCCCATAATGCCTTATGTTCCAACTCAACTGGCATATGACAGGCTTTACCGTATACGAGCTGAAAAGGGGTCATGCCAATAGGGGTTTTGAAAGCAGTTTTGTATGCCCAGACTGCATCGTCGAGTTTCTTTGACCAGTCTTTGCGAGAGGGGAGACGGTTTTTTCGAGAATAGATTTGATCTTCCGGTTAGAGATCTCGACTTGACCACTAGTCTACGGGTGATAAATCTTCCTCCCTTTCGTGATCGGACGAGTTCTTCAGTTGATACAGGCCCCAGATCTATTGAGGTAAGCGTTCTAACGTTTCTACGATTCATAGCATCATGGTTCTAGGGTTTATTAAATTTTTATTTTACATCCGCTGCGCAAACCCTAGAATCGAT
>NW_010965001.1:0-409 GCF_000463585.1 Tarenaya hassleriana
AACCCGAAACGAGGTGTGAAAAATAAAAAAGCATCAATCAAATATTACAATAAAAGTAAGAGTTATTTGGAGATAAAAAACCCTGTGCGCACAGAACATCGAAACGAGATGCGACGACAAAAGGAAAAGAAAGGGTGCAACATGAGGACTTCCCAGGAGGTCATCCATCCTAGTACTACTCTCGCCCAAGCACGCTTCATTGCGGAGTTCTGATTGGATCCGGTGCATTAGTGCTGGTATGATCGCACTCGTCGAATCTTGCGTTCACTACATTTCATCTATTTTCATCCGCTAGTCCGTTCACGGCCTTTCGCCATTCTTGACCCCGCAAAATATAGCCGTGAAATCTGAGTTCTCTGGTTTTTTTCAACGGTTTGGTTCTCGTACCATTTCCGACTAGAACAAACAA
>NW_010965002.1:0-1673 GCF_000463585.1 Tarenaya hassleriana
GGTCTAAGTCCAAATCGCTAAGCAATCTCTAAGCAGCTATCATCATCATCTCATCATCGACACAAAACGGTTTATGCAATGCATATGCTCCTACATGTTCTAGACCTATATGTAACAAATGCAATGCAAAACACAAATGTAATGCAAGGGCTAGGTGGTGTCTATATGTACAAGTGCAAGAAATGCAAGTGTGGAGTGCATCTAAAGTGAGAAATCATTTTTTTTATATGCAGGTGTATGTGTGAATGCACTCTAAAAAGGGACTTGAAACGATGTTAGATGCTCAACCCCCCCAGACTTGAATGAGACACCGTCCGCGGTGTCGCTCGAATCCGAAGGGGCGGATATGTGGAATAGGAAATTCAGAGCTAAGTGAAATAGGAGGGAAAAATAAGTATATAACCTTGTGTCCAAGGATAAAAGATGCCTCCCTGCATTCCACTTATGAATGATTCCACATTGTGTATCGTTTCGGTTGCTCGATAGTGTTCACCTTCCAAAATCAAAACTCAGAAAGAGAGAAGATCAAGTGAAACTGATATAATCATAGCAAAGACATAAGCAACATCAAGATCACATCATCACATCATGTGTCTAAGTTCCCAAATGCAGAAAAATAAACATGCAATGCAAAAAGGATACTAAAAAGGATATCTACAAGCTCGGGGTGCCTCCCGAGAGCACTTATTTATGGTCCTAAGCTTGACCGTGGGGTTGCTCACTCGTCTTGAGGATCAGAGAAGCTCATCGAGCTCCTCTCTTTGTCGTGCTCCCTGGGGTTATAAATCTTCAGCCTTTGCGCGTTGGTCTTAAACGTATCCCCTCCATAGCCATATAACTCTATCGCTCCATGAGGGTAGACATGCTTAATCGTGAAAGGCCCCGACCAACGCGATCTCAACTTTCCTGGAAATAGTTTGAGCCTTGAGTTAAAGAGGAGTACCTGATCGCCCGCTCTGAATTCTCTCTGCAAAATCCGACGATCATGCCATCTCTTACTTCTCTCCTTGTAAATTCGGGCGTTCTCGTAGGCATCCAACCGAATCTCATCGAGTTGGTGAAGCTGCAACACTCGCTTCTCCGCGGCGGATTTCCAATCGTAATTAGAACATGACGAGCCTACGTCGTATTCAGAGGCTGTGGCAAGTTCCGATTCCGAGAAATGGCACCAGGCCATGGAGTCTGAGATGCAATCCATGTACGACAACAAAGTGTGGACTTTGATCGATTCGTTCAATGGTATTAAGACCATTGGATGCAAGTGGGTTTTCAAGAAGAAAACCGACATGGATGGCATCGTGCATACCTATAAGGCATGACTCGTCGCGAAAGGGTTTCGGTAGATTTATGGTATAGACTATGATGAAACTTTTTCACCAGTCGTGATGCTTAAATCCATACGGATTCTGTTGGCCATAGCTGCGTATTATGACTACGAGATATGGCAGACGGACGTCAAGACCGCATTCCTTAACGGAAATTTGCTCGAGGATGTGTACATGACACAACCCGAGGGCTTTGTCGATCCTAAGAGTCCGAGGAAGGTGTGCAAGCTTCAGAGATCCATTTATGCACTGAAGCAGGCTTCGAGGAGCTGGAATCTTCGATTTGACGAGGCAGTCAAAACATTTGGCTTCCTGCAAAACGAAGATGAGCCATGCGTTTACAAGAAG
>NW_010965003.1:0-2059 GCF_000463585.1 Tarenaya hassleriana
ATTTTTCCTTTCAAACAATCTGTTCAAAATCATATTACAACAGATTTTTTCTCAGAATCTATTTCGCCTTTTTTATTTATGATGCCCCTTCTGTGTCTTGTTCTGCTCAGCCTCTTTTTCTCTCACCGTCCACTTCACCTTCCCCTCCTTCTTCCGCTTCTTCATCATTTATTCCTTCTGTTAGTTCCCCCTTGTCTTCTTCTGAGACTTCACCAATATCAGAGAACAATGGTCGACCTGTCAGACAAACCCGACCTCCGGCTTTTCTTTTGGATTACCATTGCTATATGCTTACCAATGCCCGAACCCCCTCTGAATACGAGAAATCGCCTTACCCTCTGTCCTCTTGTTTATCCTATGATCGTCTTCACCCTACCTATCGTCATTTTGCCTTGTCCATCTGTGTCATACCTGAACCCAAAACCTATGCCTCGGCTGCTAAGTACCCTCAGTGGCGAGATGCTATGCAGCTGGAGTTGGCGGCTCTGTCTCAGAATAACACATGGTCTGTCTGCTCGTTGCCTGATAGTAAACGTCCAATTGGCTGCAAATGGGTGTTTAAGACGAAGTTCAATCCCGATGGCACCGTCGAACGTTTTAAAGCTCGATTAGTCGCTAAAGGATTCACACAAGTCGAAGGTATAGATTTTTTGGACACTTTCAGTCCCGTGGCTAAGATTACGACAGTCCGTACTCTTCTTGCTTTGGCTGCTGCACAGGGTTGGTTTTTACAGCAAATGGATGTTTCGAATGCATTTTTAAATGGCGAGCTTACTGAGGAAATTTATATGCATCTTCCTCCTGCCTATGCTGATCTTAAGGGGGAGTCAGTACCGACTGGTTCCGTATGTAAACTTCATCGATCTCTTTACGGCCTAAAGCAAGCCTCCCGCCAGTGGAATCTGCGCCTTACCCCGGTTCTTCTGGATTCTGGTTTTACACAGTCCACAGGTGACAATTCTTTGTTCACAAAGGTAATTGGTGCTCGGGTTGCTGCAATTCTGGTTTACGTCGATGATTTACTTATTACAGGGAATGATGCTCAGTTGATCAGTGAGTTAAAGGCTTCTCTTCACTCGAATTTCCAGCTCAAAGATCTCGGAGATATGCGTTATTTTCTTGGGATAGAGATTGCTCGATCGAATGATGGAATTTTTCTCTGTCAAAGGAAGTACACATTGGAATTGCTTGAAGAATTTGGGATGTTAGCGTGTAAGCCTCTCTCCTGTCCGATGGAGTTTGGTCTGAAACTCGGACAGGATTCAGGCGATCTTTTGCCTGATCCCACACATTATCGTGCATTGCTTGGGAAACTCATCTACTTATCTATTTCATGCCCAGACATCAGTTTTAGTGTGACGAAACTCAGTCAATACATGTCTGAACCTCGTACGTCTCACTTGCAAGCTGCGTATCGCGTCCTTCGCTACCTAAAGACCTCTCCGGGATAGAGCCTTTTTTATCCTTCGAAGTCTGACCTTCGTCTAAGTGCATACACGGATGCTGACTGGGCCGCTTGCCCGGACTCTCGCCGCTCCGTCACTGGGTTTTGTATTTTCTTAGGAGACTCGCTTGTCTCTTGGAAGGCAAAGAAACAACCGACTATATTCCGCAGCTCCGCTGAAGCCGAATACAGGGCCATGGCCCAAACCACGTGCGAATTAGTATGGCTGGATTCTTTGCTTCGGGACTTGCGTGTTGAATGTAGTCGGCCTGTCTCCTTATACTGTGATAATCAATCGGCGATCCACATAGCGAATAATCCCGTTTTTCATGAACGGACTAAGCACATCGAGCTTGATTATCACTTTGTTCGAGAACGGGTTAATTCGGGTTTCCTCAAACCTCTGCATGTTTCTTCGCATGACCAGCTTGCCGATATTCTGACGAAACCTGTTCTCGTGGAACCTTTCCGACGTTTGCTTGGCAAGATGGGTATACATTGCATCTATACTCCATCTTGAGGGGGAGTGTTACAGGTTGTTATGGTTGTTCTATCTATACAGATTTTATTCTTATCACTTATAACTGATGTATAGGAAAGTTTGTTTATTTCTTC
>NW_010965004.1:0-2058 GCF_000463585.1 Tarenaya hassleriana
AAGTAGAATGTTCAAAGTGCCACCACATATGTGATTCAGTTTCCTAGATTGATATAATATCTTCAAACGATATGTTATAAACATGTAAAATATTCTATTCAATAGAGTCAACTACCTTTCATATAAGATTACCTTTTCCACAAAAAGTGACATTGCATCAATTATGAATTTTCAGAAAATCATAAAGTTATTTTCTCAAACGTCAATCTTGTGGTATGGTAGAGCTAATGTCCGCATTAAACCCTTTATTTCATAATAAGATTTGATGCAACGTTATCTTATGAAAGATGGGTTTAAACATCTGACTAAACTCTACGGTACATCTCTATGGATAATCAGATTTCATATTTATCAATTGCGAAGACAACGCTAACTTTGAAATCTCTTGTACACATCATTCGTATATCGGAGTATTCGTCACATGAATCATATCATAAAAAAGTTTTTGACTTCTGAATTGGACTCTTCCTCCATGCATGGCAATGGAGCGATATTAGAAAACGCATCGCTCATCATTTTCCTATATGGATTTCTTTCTTCTTAAAATATTATCTACATCATATTGTACTCGTACTCTGCAACTTGTGAATCATATGATGATCATGTATCATGTGTTTCTCCATGTACCAAACGAAATAGTTCGACATGAAATATCTTCTGTTAAAATGATTCCACACTTTTTGTAGATTTCGCTGTTTCTTATTCATACATTTTACACATGGACATGCATGATAACTTCGATCTTTCTAGGTACAACGCTTGAGTTGTTGTGAATGCCATAAAATTTTGTAACCCTTCTTCAAAATGTCTTGAGATTTGACTTGTCAATGGACCAATTCTTTCATACATCTATATTCGCGGAAAAAAAAGAAGACATATTTGTATATAAATATAAAAAATTGAATGTGTTTGTTTATGAATAAAACATAATCCCTCGCATTCTATTTATAGATTATGAAACTGCGATTGATAACGAGAGATTTAGTTACATAGCAATGGAATACGATGGTTTGCAACATAAGTCGATGAAACATAAATTAAATATATTTACTGAACCTCGGATGGAAGCGGTGTGCCGCTAACCGTCATTATATTAAACCAACGGAAGTATCTGTGGCAAGTTGTTCGCCGCAATGTGTAGGAAGTCGTCGCAAGATTATAGCAACCTCGAATCCCATCACAAAGTAGTCACAGTGGTATCAATGGAATTCTCGTTTGGAAAAATTCCATCGCAAATGGTCGATCAATAAATATTTTGCGACAAAAAATATCGATGCAAACTACCGCTGTTTGCGATAGATTTTACGACTTTTAGCGACAAACTTTTTTCTTCCATTGCAATATGTAGACACATACATATATGCATGTAAAAACATATATCTATATATATATATATATATAAACAATATTTTTATACTTCAGATATATTTTTTATAGAACCAAATTTTAATGAAAGAAAATATTTAAATAAAATTGTTTTATTTTATAGCTCAAACATATCATTATGCTACGTATATTAGTTTGAGTTTAAATTCAATTTTTATAAAGACCAGACACAGATGAATAATTGACCCATAATGTAATTTATTTCAAATTCAAAGTTTAGTTTTTTTAGTATTTATAATTCGTAATATGTCTGAGATGCTAATAAATTGAGATTCTAACGCAACATAAACCAATAAGTTATTCCATTTCATATTTTAAACAAAAAAAAAAACTTTAAGTTTAGCTGTCTCTCTCTGACGTGTATTTTTTTTTGGGTCCGGTAGAGTATATAAACTTGAGCCTAATGGAAACATCGCCGAGACAAAACATAAATAAATAAAAACAGAAATTGATTAAATTATTATATGAATATAAATTAAATCGTGGTTTGAGAGGTCTTCGCGTTGACTATTTCAAGATCGGATCCCAAGGCCTGTCTCTTGTTTCAGTTATTTCGTACGAAGTTCTTCCTCGCTTGTTTTACGCTGCGATCATACAAAAAAATAAAATAAATTAAATAAATAAATGATAATAAAATCACGTCGACGTAGCTATTTTGCAACAAAAAAAAAA
>NW_010965005.1:0-2052 GCF_000463585.1 Tarenaya hassleriana
GAAGCAAGAAATCTCTGCTCCAAGCATTAACAATGCCATAAATAACTGTTGAGATAAGAAGTATATGGGTCGGGTAAGATAAATGTTTCGAAGTCCACAATGAGAGCTTCTTCCGGATCCTTTCAAGCAGCTTATAGTCCTCTCTTGACAACTTCCAAGGACCGATTGGCACTCCCAAGTAGCGAACCGACAAAGAACCAATCCGGGAACCAACCCTAGAGCTGATACTTGATGCATTGGCTTGCGTCACTCACCCAAGGAAGAGTTCAGTCTTCGCCTCATTCAGCTTCAACCCCGAGTATAGATTGAATCGGGGTAACAGATTCTTCACCCCTAAGATCGATTCAACTTTACCTTCAACAAAAACCATCAAGTCATCAGCATACACAAGATGAGATACAAGAGGAGATGAGCACCGCGGATGTGTATGAATGTCGCTACTTGTCATTGCTTTGTCTAATAGTCTAGATAATGCCTCCATCGAGAGAATGAATAGATATGGCGAGATGGGATAGCCCTGCCGCAGTCCCCTCTTCCCTCGGAAGAACCCAACCAGTTCTCCATTCACTGCCACTGAATATGACGGAATTGTGATGCATTCTCGGACCCATGCTATGAATCGCCTCGAAATTCTCAACATCTCTAGTATATCGATAATGAAATCCCAACTAAGAGAGTCGAAGGCCTTATGGATATCGATCTTGATCATAGCACTAGGTGGTAAAGAAGCCTTGTTGTAGTCCCTAATTAATTTTGAAGATAGCATTATGTGATCGATCATATTATGCCCAGCTTAAAATGCCACCTGATTCCAAGATATCAAGGAAGGGAGGATGAGTTTTAATCTGTTTGCAATGACATTAGATATTACCTTGTAAAAGAAGTTACAACAGCTGATCGGCCTAAAGTCGCCAAGTTTGGTTGCCTGTGGAATCTTAGGAACCAATGTGATGATAGTCGCATTTGCCTCCTTAAGTAACTTTCCGGACTCAAAGAATTCCTTGACAGCTGCCGTGAAATGAGCTCCCATTGTCTCCCATGAGGTCGCAAAGAACTCCTTGGTAAACCCATCCGGCCTAGTGGCCTTATTACGAGGCATGCTATCAACCAACTGCTTTATCTCCTCGTCAGTAACCTCCCTTACAAGAGACCTAAGCAACTCTTCCGAGCAAGTTCCCGGAAAAAGATCCCTCATCCATTCATCTCGAGCCCTCAAGATACCAAAGTCAGAAACTCCAAGCAAGTTGTTGAAAAATTGAACAACATGGTCCTTTATGGATTTTGGGTCCATCAACTTCGCACCCTCCTCATCAACTAAGTAATGTACCTTGTTCTGAGGATTCTTGAGTCTGGCGGTGTTGCAGAAATAAGCATTCCTATGTAATATACACTTTCCTACACACCTACGTGTATTTATGTATGTGTATCATCTGTATGCATGTATATGGATGTATATGCATGTATGTGTGTATATATGTATATATATATATGTGTGCATAGATATATATGTGTATATGTGTATGTATTTGTGGATATAAATTTATATGTATGTATATGTGTATGTATATGTATTTGTGTATAAGCACGTATATATGTGTATATTTTTTATATTTTTAAATTTTGTCTACTGTTTTGAGATATTTTTTTATCAAATTAAAGTTGGTTTATTTATTTGATTTGAATTGATGGTTTTTTCTTTTGGAATTTTCTCAATTAGATATCATTTTTCGCCTCTAAACACAGAATACTTGAGGTACTCCCTCCAGTTGGACTAGATTTCAAATACATTAGGTATTGTCATTGAAATCAAACACCGTAAAAAATATTTTTTTTAATTCATATCGGTTTATTGGACATTCAATCCAACTATATCCACCCTAAGTTGGAAGGCAGTCTCGATGGCTTCGGCGGAGGCTAACGTAATGTGATACCGTAAAAAGATATTGAAGTCTACTATTAGTTGTGAGGCCGATTTAGATGGCTTTGATATATGGTTCATATATAAGTATAGTACTCCATTTGAATCAATAAACAAAATGGATTAAAAAAAAA
>NW_010965006.1:0-2050 GCF_000463585.1 Tarenaya hassleriana
AGAGAGAGAGAGAGAGAGAGAGAGAGAGAGAGAGAGAGAGAGAGAGAGAGAGAGAGAGATATCGGTTTTGATAATGTAGGAATAATAAGCATGAACATGTTATTTTAATATATGATCATATGATTCACAAAAAATAATGAAACAAAAAAAAAGAGACAGGAGAGAATGTCTGTCCATATGGTATTTTTATGTGGATATCCGATATTAATGATGCATCTATTATTTAATTTTATATAAATAATTACTATTGTCTTAAGACTTTGATCTAAAAAGCTGTATTACAACTTTCTTACAAGAAAAATCAAGCTTGTGTTGATACACTTTTTTAAGTATGATTTTTCTGAATTTGGTGAAGAGTGTCAAGGTGATGAACAAAAGGGAAATGGTAGATGGTGGATACCAACTAAAATAAACAATGTACTAATAGTAATGCGTTTAAAGCTGGAAAACGAAATTATCATAACTTTGTTATATTAACATAATTAAATTACACGTATAAAAAAATGTAGAAGAATTAAAAATAAAATGGCGTCGAAAGGGTAAGGGAGGAGGTTGAGTATGGTTTACGCCAAACACATGGTCGTCTTCTCCGTCTTTCACTTGCTCTATAAAAATCCCTTCCCTTGTTTCCCTCTCCCTACACCGCATACCCACTTCTCTCTCTCTCTCTCTCTCTCTCTCTCTCTGAGAAATGTCAGTTTGTTCTGTTTCGCTCTGATTCCACTCTGCTTCCGCGGTTGACGATCTGGGTTTTTCGAATTTTCTCGCTCTGTTTCCTTCTTCGGGGTTCCTTCTGATTATCCCTGTTTGAGGCCCATGGAGAAGCTCAATTTCGTGAAGAATGGCGTTCTGAGACTGCCTCCTGGGTTTCGATTTCATCCCACAGATGAAGAGCTCGTTGTTCAATACCTCAAGAGGAAAGTGCACTCGTCCCCTTTGCCGGCTTCCATCATCCCCGAAGTCGATGTCTGCAAAGCCGATCCATGGGATTTACCTGGTGAGCTTTCAAATCCCCCTCTCAAATCGCGAAACGCTTGCCCACAGTTCGCTGAATGCGGTTTTTCTTGGGTTGTGATTCGCGATGGGTATTCTTCGATTTCTGCAGGAGGGTTGGAGAAGGAGAGGTACTTCTTCAGCACGAGAGAAGCCAAGTACCCGAACGGGAGCAGGTCGAATCGGGCAACCGGGTCGGGTTACTGGAAAGCGACCGGAATCGACAAACGGGTCGTGACGTCGAGAGGAAACCAAGTTGTGGGCATGAAGAAAACCCTAGTTTTCTACAGAGGAAAGCCTCCTCACGGATCTCGAACCGATTGGATCATGCACGAGTATCGCCTGGCTTCTCCTCCTCCGGTAAGTAGTGTCTCTAATCGCGTTTTAAGCCTAATTAATGAGATCACTAATCTTATTTTCTTTTTGGTTAATCAGAGTTCAATGGGTCCGACGAAGAACTGGGTCCTGTGCCGTATATTCCTGAAGAAGAGAGGCCACAACAAGAGCGAAGACGACGTCGATTCATGCAAAAAAAACCACAATTACTGCGATAATGACACAAATAATGATGATGGGGATCACCGAAATGATCCTAGGAAGAAATCGAGTCCTGTATTGATCGATTTCATGAGAAAAGAATGGACGACGGATTTGAATTCGGACCCGAAATCCCCGTCGGGTTCTGGTTCGAGCGGGGTGACGACGGAGGTTTTTTCCGATGAATCGGAAGATGTCGACGGGAGTAGTAGTAGTTGCAGTAGCTTCAATCATTTCAGAAGAAAAACATGAAACTAATAATGTTTTTAATAATTTATAATACGGACCCCTTCGTTTTTCTTAACTTCAGGAAAAAAACAAATCTGCCCTGTTTTTGGTTATGTTTTGTATTTTCGTGTAACAGTGGAAGAATATCAGAATAATTAACATCTTTTGATTGATCCAAGGAAAAAAAATAAACTAAATTTCACATTTCGTGTGTTTTTATACGAAATTTTCCTCAAGGGACAGACAATTGCGTATCAGCAACTTATTAGTGTCTAACACTTTTTTTATTTAA
>NW_010965007.1:0-624 GCF_000463585.1 Tarenaya hassleriana
GCCAAAGACTAATCTACCTAGTCATGGGACTTTTATTGCCACCTAGAACCCATTAGAATCTTCACAACTCACCAAGCGTATTTCCGAACCAATCCTTGTCTCAACTTAGCCTCTTCGATCTTAGTTCTTCTTTATACCTGGATTTTTACCTTTTTGTAGAATTTTTCTATCAAACGCTGGCATCTCGGATTTCTAGGACGTTGAAGTTGAAGGACATTGTTTTCCTCATCTCTCTTTTCTTTTCTTTCTTTTCTTCTCTTTTTTTCTATATTTGTTTTCTTCTTTTGATGCGATGTCCGACCCACAACTTAGACCCGAACCATCAATCGATGCACTCATGTCCTCGAACGATTTTCGTTGACGAGATTCTGACAGCAGAGTGTCGAGACGCTTTATTTTCCCAAGATATTCGTTGAACTAGATTTCATCGACCTGCAAGACTCGGAAAAAGTTCTAAACGAAACATATAACCTGGATACAGTCGTTTCAACTCCGTAAGTTCCAAATAACAACACCATCCCACAAACTATATATAGAAAGTCTGGAGAACTATCAATTCGACACGGTTCAACCACGTTCTACAAAGTCACTAGATCATCAAGATATTCTTACTCTATCATCCCA
>NW_010965008.1:0-2041 GCF_000463585.1 Tarenaya hassleriana
CCAAGGACTCTGGTAATGTGGTTCTTTCCTCTACTCATGCTGATACATTGATAGTTGATTCAGGTGCAACTAATCACATGATTTATAATTCTGATTTGCTAACTGATATTGAAGATGCATATGGAACTATCTCTGTAGCGAACGGACAGCATGTTCCCATTAAAGGCGTTGGTAAATTAAAACTCGGTAATAGAGAAACTAATGCACTTTTTGTTCCGGGTTTTCGCACACACTTTGTTATCAGTTCGAAACATAGCTAGGGATCTTCAATGTGATGTTGTTTTCCATGCTGATGGTTTTTATTTTCAGGATACTAAGACCCGTAAAATACTCGCTCAAGGGAAGATGCAACACGGACTTTATTACCTTGAGCAGTCAAGCTTTGCTAATGAAGTTGCTCTCAATTCAATTTGGCATGATAGATTAGGTCATCCTCATATCAAAGCTTTGAACATTTTGTTTCCCACTGTTAAGTTCGATCATACCACTTGTCAGTCTTGTATTCTAGGCAAACATTGCAGGAATGTTTTTCCGCCTTCTAGTACTGAATATACAGACTGTTTTGCTCTGGTTCATTCCGATGTATGGACATCTCCGTGCATTTCACATGATAATTTTCGTTACTTTGTGACTTTCATTGACGAGAAATCAAAATATACATGGCTAACACTCCTTAAATCCAAAGGAGACGTTTTTGATGCTTTTATTCAGTTTCACAGCTACGTATCAACACAATATGATGCCCAAATCAAGTGTATTCGAACGGACAATGGTGGTGAGTACATGAACAAACGGTTTGCGGATTATGTTGCCAAACATGGGATGGAACATCAATCCTCATGTGCATATACACCGCAACAAAATGGCGTTGCGGAACGAAAGAACCGACACCTCATGGAAGTTGCACGGACGATGTTGTTCCACCGCAATGTCCCGAAGCGCTTCTGGAGTGATGCAGTCCAAACTTCCTGTTTTCTTATCAACCGACTTCCGACACGGGTTCTTGGCGATTTGTCACCGTTTGAGGTACTCAATCAAACCAAACCGTCTCTCGAATTTCTAAAGATATTTGGATGTCTTTGTTTTGTCCATGTTCCAGAAAACAGGAGGACTAAGCTCGATGAGAAGAGTCTCAAGTGCGTATTCTTAGGCTATTCTACAAAGCAGAAAGGGTTTAAATGCTTCCACCCAGATACAAACAAAATGCACATCTCGCCAAATGTTGTCTTCATTGAACAACAGGGATATTTTGATAAAGCACTCAACAACAATTTGGATGAGCTTTTGGAGTCTGTCCCAGATTATTCCTCTACTTTACCATTTATTCCTTCAGAGCAACACATGTCATCTTCTGCACCACTACTAGCTGAACAAGCTACATGTTTGCAACTCCAAGAAACAAATGCTCCATCAAGACATGCTGACAACGATGGAGGCTCTCTGCTCAATATTACAGAAGCAGAAATTGTCACGGAGCAGGAACCTTTCGAGCCTGCACACCCTGACCCAACTCAACAACCGCATGTTCAGGACATCTCGGTCACCGAGAGTGTTCCTCTTCGTCGTAGCACACGCCAGAAGACTCCAACCAATCTTAACTGGAAGTTTGCCTACAATGGTCATGCGGTAGCGTATCCCATTCATTCTTTTTGTTCTTTTTCTCATTTTCCTGACCACGATCGTGTTTTTCTAAGCTCTATTGATCGGGGTGTTGAACCACACTCTTACGAAGAAGCCAAACATAGCACGGAATGGTGTGCTGCTATGCGTGACGAAATCTTGGCACTTGAAAAAAATGATACATGGGAATTGGTTCCATTACCTTTAAACAAAACTGCTGTCGGATCTAAGTGGGTATACAAAATCAAATACCACAGCAACGGTGAAGTGGAACGATACAAAGCACGCCTTGTCGCCAAAGGGTTCACGCAAATATATGGGGAAGACTACACCGACACATTTGCTCCGGTTGCCAAGCTTCCCACGGTAAGAGTTGTTCTTTCGATTGCGACTAACCTTGATTGGGAATTATGGCAGATGG
>NW_010965009.1:0-2038 GCF_000463585.1 Tarenaya hassleriana
CTTTCCCTTTTCTGGATAAACCCTTAGAGCCAGAGTCTGTCATTTTTTTTCCATCAGATCCACCTTCTTATCACTTTTTTGATCATCCTTTCCCTTTACCCTCTAGACAATCTAATGTCTCAGAATCTCCCGTTGTTTCTGATCATGACTATTCCCCACAGTCAGCTTCAGATTCAACTTTTTCTTTGCCATCCCCCTCTCCTCCTAATGTCATTGATAATTCTGAAACAATTCGAAAATCACAGCGTTTGGTTAGGGCTCCAGCTTATTTGGCAGACTATCATTGTTATTTCCTCACCAATAACAAACCACCTCAGTCTCCATACCCTTCGACATTACATCCCATTTCTTCTTGTCTATCCTATCACAGACTTACATCCTCTTACAAGCCTTTTGCTCTCTCAATCCTTACATCAACCGAACCTAAAACCTTCTCCCAAGCTGTCAAATCTGAATCCTGGAGAGACGCCATGAGGCTCGAACTCGATGCTCTGATCCGGACTAAAACCTGGACTTTCTGCACTTTACCACCTGATAAACACCCTGTTGGCTGCAAGTGGGTATTTAAAACGAAATATCGGGCTGATGGCAGTGTAGAACGTTACAAAGCTCGCTTAGTCGCAAAGGGGTACACTCAACTCGAAGGCATCGACTATCTCGACACCTTCAGCCCTGTGGCTAAGCTCACATCAGTTCGTTTGTTGCTTGCTATCTCTGCATCTCAGAATTGGTTTCTGCACCAAATGGATGTATCAAACGCATTTTTAAATGGGGATCTTACTGAAGATATCTATATGTTACCTCCTCCTGGATATTCTGAGCTTCAGGGGGAGACGATTCAGCCATCCATGGTCTGTAAACTTCATCGTTCCCTTTATGGTCTCAAACAGGCCTCTCGTCAATGGCATTTAAAACTCACAGCAGTTCTTCTGGGCGCTGGTTTTCGACAGTCAAAGTCTGATACATCTCTCTTCATCAAGTCCCATGATTCTAACATCCTGGTGATCCTGATTTATGTTGATGATTTGATCTTGGCTGGCAATGATTCTGCTTCATTGGATTCTGCTAAATCCTTGTTGAACAGTCAGTTTCAGGTTAAAGATCTCGGTCCACTTCGTTATTTCTTAGGGATCGAGGTTGCAAGATCCACCCATGGTCTGCATCTTTGCCAGCGCAAGTACACATTGGAACTCCTTGAAGAGTATGGCTATCTCGGTGCAAAGCCAGTTTCTACTCCCATGGATACTCGGGAAAAACTGGGACTTGATACTGGCGATGCTCTGTCTGATTCTACATTCTACAGACAATTGATCGGCAAATTGGTCTATCTCTCAGTTACTCGTCCAGACATTTCCTTCGCTGTTACAAAGCTCAGTCAGTTTTTATCGCAGCCTCGTTCTGCTCATTTACAAGCGGCATTCAGAGTTCTTCGGTATCTGAAGACTTCTCCATCTCAAGGTCTGACATACTCTGCTTCTTCCTCCCTGCAACTATCTGCCTATACAGATGCAGATTGGGCAGCTTGCCCCGATACACGCCGATCTATTACTGGCTATTGCATCTTCTTGGGCAACTCTCTTGTTTCTTGGAAGGCCAAGAAACAAGTTACTGTCTCTCGAAGTAGTGCGGAGGCAGAGTATCGAGCCCTCGCTCAAACGACCTGTGAGTTACTTTGGATCCGAAATCTGCTTTATGATCTGCATATCCCTGCTTTGTCTCCTGTCCCGGTTTTCTCTGATAGTCAATCTGCCATACACCTGGCCAACAATCCTGTGCATCATGAACGCACGAAGCATGTGGAGATTGATTGTCACTTTATCAGGGATCATGTTGCCTCTGGATTCATCAAGCCCCTGTTTGTTCATTCTCGACAGCAAATCGCAGATATCCTTACCAAACCAGTTTCTACAGATTGTTTAATCCTTCACCTGTCCAAGATGGGAATACAAGATTTGTATTCTCCATCTTGAGGGGGAGTTTTATCCGGTTAAAAATTGATTTCTCGAAGCATCGGTTTGGCATCGGTTTAGCAGACACT
>NW_010965010.1:0-534 GCF_000463585.1 Tarenaya hassleriana
AATCATGTCTATTTGAGTTACAGTTGATCAGATTATGCAACGATTGCGTAATCGGACCTCGAAAACGGAAATTTTCGGAATCTGGACTTCGGACCGTCCGTTCTGGAGGTAGAACGGACGTTCCAGGCTTGGCAGAACGTTCGGTCTCGACTGCAAAAGTCAGAACGGATGTTCTGCATGGCAGAACGGACGGTCCAACCTTCCGTTCTGTGCCAATTAGTCCATCACCCGTGGACCGTCCGTTCCGGCTTACCAGAACGGACGGTCTAGGGTAGTTCTTCGTGATCAGATCACGTTTCCCCGCGTTCTCAGCCCCGATCAGACCTAAAACTGAACCGAATTCTTCTGTACACCCAAAATTCGAACTCCTGCACTCTATACAACATGAAACATGCAATCTACACTAGATTCAATCATCAAACATGCATAAATATTAAAGCAAACATGGATTCAAACAATTCAAATCCTAAAACATGCGTGAGCGGGTTCTATGAAATCAAAACAGAGCAACCAGGCTCTGATACCACTGTTGGG
>NW_010965010.1:1012-16476 GCF_000463585.1 Tarenaya hassleriana
GCGTTTTGTCCTTCCCTGCGTGTGTGACCCTGTAGGCTCATTCGACATAGCAGTATAGTCCGAAATCTCTATTCCGGATATACAAGTCATAGGCGGTCTCTAGCAAGACACTATGACTACCTATCTCGAATAGAGTTTGTTTGTGATCATACGAAAGCCAGTGATGATTCCGACTGATGATCCTTTTGTATCGCGATATCATATGTCGAACATAAGGCATGGACAAGCCACCTTATCTGATTCGACTGCTTTCTCGTTCACTGAGTTCGACTGTCTGAAATAGACGACGTTCGTCTATAGTGCGGCCACACATTTCTACAGTCTTGCTCACACGAGGGGCCCAGCGATATCTCTCTCTTTTACGAGAGGTACAAATCTCGTCTTGACTATCTACAATCCAGTACATGATTCGTTTCGTACCTGATACACGCCTTTATAGTCCTCCTGTTACGCAGGACGTTTGACGTAATCAAAGCAGGCAACTCCTCATGTTGGATTTTGTAGATATCTCAGGTCTTAGGATCTAATCATGGAATCGTCGTATGAGATTCAAGTCATGACGCTAGTCCATGTGACAATCTCATGCGGGTCAGTCCAGTATTCCGTTCTGCAACGAATACCTATGATTGTGATCGTATCCAATACCTATGATCATCTATGTGATCATCAATCACACATCATACTAGTCTTATTATGTCGTTATTCCCATAATGACACAAGACTAGGGAGTTTAGTATCATTCATAATGATACATGGATTTCATAACAGATCTAGCATGTAGGAACATGTAATGAACAAGATACTCTCATAAAAAAACATATAGAAAGTATCAATACATCGAATGTATCTTAACAAAGCTCATAATCAGTACATCATAGAGCACTAAACCAACAGAGATAGCCTACCATCCCGGTAAAGCTAACATGGTAGCAGATGCACTCAGCCGAAAACAGATCTTGGTTGCTATCCGTACAGTGACTTCATCTCACAGCAATGCCGCAGAGTTGACTGCGATGTTGGGGCATTTGACGTTACAGCGGGAGGAACCAACTCCGACGTTGGTGGAGCGTGTGATCATGGGACAACCTAATGACCCCTTACTATCGCGGTACCGAGATCGTATCAAGGAGTATAGCCCAAATGGCTACCGCATTGACGGGAGGAAAATTGCAGCCGTTGGAAATACCGCAATGGAAGTGGGATTCGATCACCATGGACTTTGTGGTCAGGTTACCTTACACCGAGGAAGAAGAACGCCATTTGGGTAGTTGGATCGACTAACCAAATCTGCTCACTTCTTCCCTATACGCTAGGAGTATTCGATCGAGCAGTTGGCGCAGATCTACATTGACGAGATTGTGAGACTACATGGGGTACCGAGCGAGATTATCTCGGACCGAGATGCTCGATTTATGTCGCGTCTATGGAAGGCAATCCAAAATGTGTTGGGGACGAAGCTGAAGATGAGTACAGCCTATCACCCCCAGACCGATGGACAGTTGGAATGGACGATACAGACATTGGAAGATATGTTTCGCGCATGTGTATTGGAATGGGGAGCTCCGTGGGATCAGTACATGATGTTGTGCGAGTTTGCATACAACAACAGCCACCACGCGAGTATCGGAGTACCACCATATGAGGCATTGTACGGGAGACCATGTAAGACGCCTTTTGTTGGACAGAGATTGGAGAAAGAAGGGAGTTTGGACCTGAGATCGTGGAAGAGACCACAGAAGTGATTCGAAATATTCGAGCTAACCTAAAAACGGCACATGACCGACAAAAATCATATGCCGATCGGGGGAGACGAGACTTTATACTTGAAGTTGGGGATCAGGCTTTCCTCCGAGTGCAGGCGATGCGGGGACAGCGAGGTTCGGGCAGAGCGGGAAGTTGAAGGTGCGATATATTGGACCTTATCTCGTGATCGCGAGAGTGGACGTTGTTGCATACCGTCTTGGACTGCTGAAGTCGATCTAGGATGTGATCTAATCTTGTTTTAATTCCTAGATACAATCACCGCAAGTGTACGGATGAATTGTAGTACCTAGGGTCCAATACAAGGACACGTGTGGTTTAACAACAACAATTACGATTACTACTCGGTTTCGGTCAGAGACGATAATGATGATGGTGATGATTATAACTGAAAGTAAACACGAATTAAAGCAAATATAAGCAAAGACTTAGCACAATTCTATAAAACATCGTAGGTGTCGGGAATTACGGGTTACGTAAGGATCGCTTCTACGGATGTATCTTCGTAACTAGAGTTATGATTCGGGAAATTCAAGTTCTTGCTATAGAGATTACTCTCTCGAGTCTCACCTCTCTTCCTAAGAATTCAACCTACCGATCTCTCGATTCCAAATAGATTGAAACTTTTAAGAGCATTAAACTCATCATCATGATTTCTAGATGTTCATTCATTTCTCAAGGCAATGTTCATTCATTCAAATGAAAGAGTTCCAAACTTAGTTCCATATCTTTATGCAAACTAATTTCTAGGTTCAACAAATCAAGTGGCCACCAAGATTCATAGTATTAAGATTCATTCATTCAAACCAAATCATACAACCCATAGTTTCAAAGATAGGTTATGTTCACATGATCCTTACACACCCTTAATCCCTAACCTACAATGATAAAACTACTCACACATCATGGAAAACATACAAACAACATCCAAATAGAAGTTCATAACAATAATTAAAAGAGAGGGAAGAGAATGCTTAGTGACAGTTGCAGGACTCTTCTTCTTCCTCTCCTCTTCTTCTTCTTCTCTTGACTCCTCCTTAGATCTCTCTCAAGAAGCTCTCAATTCACTCTACAAACTCACTCTCTAATGTGTTGGATGATGATCCTAAGCCTTCCCTTCGTGCCCCTTTTATAGCCAAGAAAAGGAGAAAGACATTTTTCCATTTTCCTCCTCATTTTCCTCCATGATTCCCGAGCTCCATGTTTTGGGGAAAGGTGTTTTCTTGTCGCCACCAAAGTATATAGTCATAGTATTTCACTCATAACCTTTGGCTCCGATGTCGGATTGAAGTGATCCTGGTATCCACGTGTATCTATCAAAAATATCTTTCCAATGATGTGTCGCACATATAGTTTAGACTTGTATGGAGAAAGTTATGTGGCTCGAAATGGCTCACGCTTACACAGTTCGTCATCGGAATATAGACTCATAGTAATTTCATCATAACTTTCTGCACTAATGTCCGATTGGAGTGATCTTTATGTATAGGCGTAGCTACTGAAAAGAGCTTTTCAATGTATAGCACGCATGATTTGGACCTATATTGCGAAAGGTATGGAGCTCGTAATATCAAGATCGTGCAAGCTTTTTCTCTTTGACTATTTGGTACTCGGAATATTTTTCGGGTTGGTTCCGGATCATATCTTTTCCTCAGAAATTGCTCATTTTCGCCCAAAGCTCCATTTTTCCTGCAAAATGTCAAAAACATCGAAATCGGAGTAAAATGTACAACGGATATCTACAAATATGCAAAATATCGTGAAATACGCTAGACATCCGATGTGAAAATCTGACAATATTTATATGTCATCAACTGCCATCGGAGTTGGATAACACCCATGATGTGTTCCATGTATCGATGCTGCGGAAGTACGTAGCCGATCCCTCTCATGTACTACAGCCACAGGAGCTGGAGTTCACAGATGCTACGCGTTTCAGAGAGAGCCGCTACAGATAGTGGACAGGAAGGTCAAGCAGCTGTGGACGAAGGAGGTGCCACTCGTAAAGGTCTTGTGGCGGAGCCAAGGGGCCTCAGATATGACCTGGGAGCCTGAGGCGGAGATGCGTAGTAGTTATCCTCATATGTTTACTTGAGTGTTGTACAAACTCTTGTGTATAACGTTTTGGGATTGTACAAACTTGACATTCGGATGTGCGATGAAATGAAGGTGTTTTTCTGATTATATTACATGCGAGTAAGTTCGGGGGACATCAGGAGACTTTGAATTCGAGGACGAGTTCTTTTTAAGGGGGGAGGATTTGTAATACCTCGGATCCCGAAGTAAATATTTAATTATTTTCGAGAATAAATAATTAAATAAATGTGTATAATAATTCGGGAATAGAATGAAAAATACAATGAAAAGAGTCGATTGCATGTTCAAACTGGGACCCACAATATTTCGGTCACAATGGGTCACAGTTGGTCACAAGAGAGGATGCCGAAAAACGTCAAAAAAGGCTCGAAAAATAAACGAAGAAGAGTGTAAGAATTTATCTTCAGTATGGACCTGACCAACTGTTGGTCAGCCGGACCAGCACACTCAGTTGGACCAAAGGGGAAAGAACGAACCAAAAAAAGAAATAAAAATGAAAAAACTGAGTTGGTCAGCTCCGGACCAACTCAGTCAGCCGGACTTGGACAGGACGGATGGATCAAGAGAAAAATGAGTGTAGTCTGGACTTGGTCAGCCGGACCAAAATCTGGTCAGCTCCGAACCAAGCGACAAACAAACTGTCGGCAAACTTTTGGTACGCGATTTTCTCACACATGGGCAGCCACAACACACCTAATCTTCACCAAACCGACAAAAGGAGACCCCAGCTACCCCTTACACTCAAGCAATCATGCCAAAACTCTCTCCTATATCTAGAGATCCCCTATAACAGATCAAGTGAGCCATTTTCGGACTGAAAATTGGCAGAGAAAGAAAAGAGATGAAAAAGAGAGAGAGGAAAAGAAAGAAGAGAGAAGGAGGAAGAGGGAGCTCGGGAAAACATTAAGGAACCTCCCTGGAGTGTCTAGGAAGAGATCTCAAGGTGGAGAAACCTAGAAACATCAACCAAGCTCGGCCAAATCAGATTAAAAAAGAATCTGATCCAAGAACAGTGAGTGGCTTGGAATGCGTTTGGGTAAGCTCGTTTTCATTGATGTGATTGTGTTATCTCGATGATTTTATGATTGTATTGGATAGAGGACATTTCAATGAAGAATTAGCAACAAACGGTACTCAATTTGGTTGAGAAATGAGGGAGATATGAACAAATGAAAATTGGAAAAACTCGGAATTTGCATAATCGCGAGATTTAGGAGCTACAGCAGTTACGAATCATTTTTCATCATGTATACATCGATTTGAAATAATCCATTATTGGATATAAAAGAGGACATCTCAATGAACATTTAGAAACAAACGGTGCACAATTTCGTTAAGAAATGAGTGAGTTATGAGCAATAGAAGTCGGACCAAAAACCTGAAAACACGAACGGACGAAATGCCCAGTTCCGATCCGCAGGACCAGGAACTGGTCAGCTCCGGACCAAGTTCGAGAATTTTTTTTAATCCGCCAGACCAAGGAGAAGAGGCTAAGGAAGCCTGGCCCGAACTAGACTAGACTTGTTTTGGATCAAAAAATGGTCTGACCAACCAGTTTCGCGGGGACGGACCAGATCCGGTCCGCCGGACCGAATTCCGGTCCGGACCGGACCAAACTTGAGAGGAAAGAGAAGATAAAACGAACAAACTGAATGAATACGCATGGTGAGACGTCAGAATAAACACTGCGAGTGAATCGTTGTGTGCTTATTTTTGGGTAGTATTGCATGGCGTGGAACGATAAGAAGGTGTGAGATCGGATACCGGGATACACGTGAGTGTAGCGGAGAAATGAATTTGCATGTTGTATGCCATGTTTGTAGCTCACTCGTGCGATGCGGGTCGAGCATGATTGGGTTTGTATTCCGATGGGTCACGAGAAGTGACATCGGTCGTCACGAGAAGTGACGTGCGCGTGAGGCTCATGTTGTCGTGAGATGCGATGGCCAACGTCATGCAATGTGACGGGCGTGAGAGACGCTCCTAGTCATGTGATGTGACTAGGGTTTACGGCTGAGTCAATGGTGCGAAGCCATACATACTTGATTGTCGTGTGATGCGACGACCAACGTCATGCGGTATAACAGGTGTGTGAGGCACTTCTGATCATGTGATGTGACCAGAGTTTACGGCTAGCCCTATGGCGTTAAGCCATACGGGAATAAATGTGATTATATTCTGATGTGATATGGGTATATGTTTAATGTTGAATATTATATTTTGTGTTCTATCATTAATTTTAACACCGTTCTCGCTGAGAACGAGTTTACCGGATTCAACCCGGGTCATTCACTAAGCGGTTGTGCTTAGCCTTCGTGGTTTCCTTCTTTATATGATTTGAACTATGGAACAAGGTTCCTATGTTTGTACGTTTGTATTTTTTAATTTAATCCGGACATGTATGTTTGAAGACTTAACTGCTGTTTCATTCCGCTGCATGATTAATATTAAAATAGTTTTAAAATTCTCGTATTTTGGTTTAGTATTGTTTTATTGCTTTTAGTCCATGTGATGCATCCTGTTACGGAAATCGGGATACGGGATGTCACAGTTCTCAAACACGACAAGAAGTTGATGTCGCAAATCTAGGTGTATAAATTTGATCACGTAATAATATCCTAGACTCAACAATTAATCGCAAGTGTACGGATCGTTTGTAGCAACTAGGGTCGAACACAGGGACAAGTAAACAAGTGAATCAGATTCCAATCCAAATCTAGATCTAGAGAAAATATGAGAATGATGAGAATGTATCAAAACCAAATAATAAAAACAAACGATAAACTATCAATGGCAAAACACTGCAGGCTTCGGGATTGCTTTACATGCAAGGGTCTTTCAAAAGATGCAAACTCAGTGGTTTATCTATCTGATTCAGGGAATTCAAGCTCTAAAGTAGAGATTAGCCCTCTCAAGTCTAACCTCACTATCCAGGCTTTATCCTACTAATCTCTTGATTCAATAGTCTAAAACCCTGGATGCATGAACGAACGCTATCATAATTCCTAGGCAAATATTCATCTCTCAATGAAATACCTGTTCTATTTATTGAATTATTTCCAGGTTAGAATCTCATATGTCTATGCGAATTAAAACCCTAAGTTCATTCAATCAAGTGGCCAACAAGATCAAATGCATTAAACGCAACTCAATAAACCGAATAGAATAAATAAAACCACAAAGTCTGGAATTATGAACCAAAGATCCCTACATAGCAAATCCCTAACCTACAGCAAAAGAACTACTCGCTAAACATCGAGACGTCAGGGTTCATATCAATACAACAAAACATCGTAAAATAGAAGGAAAGAGGAACGCTTAGTCGATTTCTCGGCTTCGTGATCTCCGTCTTCTACTCCGATCTCTTGCTTCCTGATATCGCCCCCTTTCTTGTGCTCTTGGTCAGTTTTCTGATAAAAGTCTGAATGATTTTCGACCCAGAGGCTTTCCCCTCTTATTTCCCTTCGGTTTGGGCAAAATTGGAAGTTTTCCCGAATTTGGAGGTCGAATCGATCGTTTCGGCAAAGCCAAACCGATTGATTTCACTTTCTGAGCAATTTTCCAATTTCTGCGATGCCGAACCGATCGTTTCGTCCATCCCGAACCGATCGTTTTGTGTCTCTGAGCAGTTTCGACGGGCTTCACGAATTCCCTTATAACTTCCTGCTCCGATATCGGATTTGAGATCTTGATGTCTATGCGTAGATATTGAGAAAAGCTTTCCAATGTTATAGAGAATGCATATTTTGGACTTGTAGAGTGAAAGTTATTGAACTTGCAAATTCTGACGTTTTCTGAGCTTCACGTTTTCCCTGGAAACACTCCAAATGTTCTCGTTTCGTCCGTGATGTTTCGTAGCCCATATTTTCCACTCCCTTTGCTCTTTTTATGTGTGAAAACCTGTTTAAACACCAAAGAACACAACCATGCAATGTCGAAGCCAAATGTGCCCTAGAATGTCTACAAATATGTAAAATAGAGTGAAATACGCTAGACATCTTATATCAAAACGTTACCCAAAATACGTGTTATCAGAAGTCATACGCCCTAGAAGGGGCTCTACCTCCAGAGCCTGCGGCCAATGCAACAAGGGCTGTCAAGGATGCTTGGTTGAAGCATCAGACTGACGACAATGAGATTTCATGTCTCATGTTGAGGAGCGTGGCACCGAATCTGCAGAGGTTGTTTGAGGGGAAGAGCGAACAGCTCAAGACCATGTTTCAAGAGCTAGCACGTACTTAAAAGTACAAGACGTTGAAAGCTCTGGTGAAGACGGAGATGCCGAGAGGCAGCTCTGTCAACACCCACGTCCTTAACATGAGAGCTCATATCGAGGAACTTGAGCGCATGGGAATGAGACTCGATGATGACTTGACCGTGGACCTCATCTTGATATCATTACCCGAGGACTATAATCAGTTCGTGATGTGGTACCATATGCACGGGATGACTAAGAGCTTAGCCGAACTGCAAGGGATGCTGAAATCGGCTGAGCAAGAAAAATTCCGGCAAGAAGCGGCGTGGTAAAGCGAAAAAGAAGGTGGCGAAGAAGGCAAATGTTGTCCCTACATCCAAACCTAAGCCTGAGAAGGGTGACTGTCATTACTACGGAGTGTCTGGACACTGGAAGCGTAATTGTCACCTTTATCTTGGAGGATTTGAAAGATAAGAAGCTTAATGAAGCTTCTGCCTCAGGTATTCATGTTATAGAAGTTAACATATGTACTATATCTTCGTGGGTATTGGATACCGGCAATGTCTCACACATTTGTGGAAATGTGCAGAGACTAAGAAGAAATAGGATGTTGGCAAAGGGAGAAGCGGATCTGCGCGCTGGAAATAGAGCAAGAGTTGTTGCATTGTGTGTTGGCGTTTACGATTTGCATCTTCCTTTTGGCCTTGTGATAGAATTAAGTAATTGTTACTATGTGCCTGCGATTAACAGAAACATTATTTCTATTTCATTTCCTGATTTGGATGGTTTTCGATTTGTGATTGAGAACTCGAGTTTGATCATTTATCGAGACAGTATATACTATGGTAATGATTATCTTGTGAATGGTTTATACGTCTTGAATGACCAGCCTTCGAACTCGATATCATCCATCTATAACATGAGTACTAAACGGTTTAAATCAAACTACTTAAACCCGAACTTCCTCTGACATTGTCGTTTAGGCCATAAAAATGAGAAGCATATTCAGAAGCTTCATCATGGAGGTCTTTTGGACTCATTTGACTTCGAGTCTCTTGAGTCTTGCGAGTCTTGTTTGATGGGCAAGATGTCAAAGCATTCTTTCAAGGGAAAAGGACAGAGAGCGACAGAGTTATTGGCTCTCATACATAGTGATGTATGCAGACCAATGAGTTGTCCAGCTAGAGGAGGTTATCTGTATTTCGTTACATTCACTGATGATTTCAGTCGATACAGTTATGTCTATTTGATGAAACACTTGAAATGTTCAAAGCATTCAGAAACGAAGTACAGAACAAGCTTGGCAATACGATCAAGATTCGATCTGATCGTGGTGGCGAGTATTTGAGCCAAGAGTTCACTAACTATGATCTGGTTGATTGTGGTATTGTATCACAATTAACTCCTCCTGGAATGCCACAGTAGAACGACATGTCTGAACGGAGGAACCAAACACTGTTAAACATGGTTCGGTCGATGATGAGTCATACAAATCTTCCGAAGTCCTTTTGGGCTATGCTTTAGAGACCGCTGCTTACCGCTGAACAGGAGTCCAAAAAAGTCGGCTGAAACGACACCATATGAGATATCGACGGGGAAGCGTCTCGCATTGTCTTTTGTCAGGATATGGGGTTGTGACGTGATAACTCTTATTCTTCTCTATATTTTGATGAGAGTTTGTCTAGGTTTTACAGGATAATCACATGCATTCATAGACATTCTAGGCGTGTTAGGATATAAAACCCGGTTGTGCTCTAGTTTTGCAGAGTTACAGGTTTCGAAGATGATTGGACTCGAAAAGGAGCTAATTGGAACGTTAAAGGAGAAGTCCGGATGAGATGCTCATGTTGCGACATCAATAACTTTCTCTACAGAGGTCCAAATCGTGCGACCTATACCATTGGAAAGAGCACTTCAAGAGCTTCACGTGGACACCAAAATCGCGTAAATCCGACACCGGAGCAGAGAGTTATGAGCGAATTCGTGAAGACCAGAAAACTGCCAGTGCAGGGCCGATTTCAGTTGAAATCGGTCCGAGTCCGGAACGCGCAACCCGACCCCAGGAATCTGGATCCGGTCCGGATCCACCTGGAATCGGTCCAGATCCAGTCTAAAACCCTGTTTCGCGATTTTCAGCATCTGAATGGGAATAGGACTCTTGGGAGCCGCCCTAGGGTTATAAAAAAGCCCTAGCCACGTCCTAGAACAGGGGAGAACCTTAGAGAACACCTAGATACAGATTTTTAGAGAGCTTTTGGGGAGAGAAGAATAGAAGTTCACGGGATTTCGGGAAGAAGAAGGAAGATTCGATCGTGGAGACTACACATCTGCATGAGCCTTTCTCTCCTCTGTTTTATCTCTATTTCTCAGAACTTTTTGTTGTTTTATATGAACCGTGAGTAGATCCACGACTATGGGTTAGGGATTCGTATGTGTTTTGGGTATGTTTGAACCCTAACTTGGATTTCGATTTTGATTTGATTCGGTTCTATTGATTTGCACTTTTATTGGATTGATGTTTGCTAACCCCTTGATCAATTATCTTGGATTATGAACCACATAGAGATATGGGTTTGTTTCGGATCAAAATCAATAGGATAGATCGTATTATTCACATAGAGATATGGCTTAATCGATTTAGGGTTGATGATAGCGTTCTTTATGCACCTAGGGTTAACTTGAATAGATCGAGAGATGGACGAGTTACTCTGTAGGTAGGGAGTTAGTAGACCGAGAGGTGAATTCTCCATCTTTGTTGCTTGATGATTCCCGAATACAAGTCATAATCGTTATTCACGCATGCTTAGTAAATACCCATACACGCGAATACGATCCCGACACCCGTAGTCATCCTTGTTTGATAGGTCACTCGTTTTTATTTACTTTCTTATATTATTTTCCATTGATTCTACATATTTCCACCATCACTTGCTTGCTTGCTTTGATCTATTTTCGATCTCGATTAGGATTTAGACTTAGCTACCGGTCCTTGTGTTCGACCCCGTGTTACGACGATCCGTATCCTTGCGGTGAGTTGTGAATCGGGTATAAATTCTAGACTCGGTACACGCGTATCAAGTTTTTGGCGCCGTTGCCGGGGATTGGTTAGCCTATTTCTAGGTCTTTATTGATTCTAGATCTTAGCTTGTTTACTTTTTCTTTTTCTTTTTCTTTTTCTTTCTTTGGTTTTTGCGGCTTCACTTGGTTTCGAGTTCTTCTTTTTCTTTGCGATTTGCAGGATTTTAATGCATGACACGTAGCTCTACTCGGAGAGAAGACCTAGTCTACGATCCAGAGATTGAGCGTACCTTGAGAGACATCCGAAATCAGCAAAGAAGAGAAGCCATGTCGAGATCAAGTAGTTCGCATGACCATGCGGTTCATGATGAGGAGCATCACGAGAATCAAGAGCACATGAATCCGCTTTACGATCAGCAGACTGAGGGCGAAGCTACTTACGTTGCAGAGGAGACTTTGGGTTCTTACATTGCACCGAAGCACACCCAACTCCTATCATGCATCAACAGACCGCCCATAGACAGCTTTGAGCTACCGCCACAGTGCATCACGATGTTCAGTCAGGCGAGCTTCAGAGGGCGGCCCACAGAAGATCCCATTGCTCACTTGACTCAGTTCAAGATGCTGTGCAGATCAGTCAGAAAGGCACGAGGCATGACGATCGAAGATGTATACTTGGAGGCTTTTCCTTTTTCACTGATGGACCGGGCAAGAGATTGGCTCTATACTCTTGAGCCAAACTCGATTACGACATGGGAGGAGCTAGAGGAGGAATTCATGGCGAAATACTACTCCCCAGAGAAGACCCGAGCCGCACAGAGAGCTATACATAGCTTCACTCAGGAGAGTGACGAGAGTCTATACGATGCATGGGAGAGATTCAAAGGCTCTCAGCGCCTTTGTCCACACCACGGCATGGATAAGCGACTGTTGCTTTCCACGTTCATCCACGGACTGAAAGACGATACTAGAGCATGGATTGACGCAGCTTGTGGAGGGAGTGTATATGACATTCCCTTTGACACCCTAGAGATGCAGATTGCTAAGATGGCTAAGGCAAGAGGGATGTCAGGAGAAAGCATCAGACGCTCTACAGGACGGGTAGACTTGGGCGAGTCCGCTGCTTTAAAAGCAGTCATGTCTGATTTATCGGCGATCAAACAACATATGGGACTCAAGAATACATCTATCCCGCACAAAGTCCAGCCTGGAATGTTTCTGGTTAATCAGGCCACATCAGAAGAAGAATCGGTTGAGGACGTCAACTACATAGGAAGGAATCAATACCAGAATCCTTCACACCTCTACAACCCGAGCGCGCCTAGGAACCATCCTGGTTTGTCCTACGGAAACCCAAGCGGAGCATTGAATGCGCAGCAGCAGAGCGCTCCCAGAATCCCTCAGAATCCCCCAGGCTTCACTCAGTCACGTTTTCAGGGGCAGAATCAGGGATACGCGCAACAGAATCCTGGGTACGGGCAGCAGGATCAGGGTTACCGAGCGCATCAACCTGCAAAGAACGATGAAGCAGATATCAAGACGATGATTGCCCAACTGATGTCCGATCAGAAGACATCATTTACGGAGCTGAAAACCGAGGTACAGAGCATAAGGGAAAGGCAAGACACTTTTGAGAGGAGATTAGATGGAGTTGAGGCTCATCTGAAGCATGTGGACATGCAGATTGCAGAGCTTGCATCACAACCCTCTAGACAGCAGGGCACATTTCCTGGAAAGCCCGAACCGAATCCACGAGAGCATGTCAATGCTATTCAGCTTATAAATGGAGAGAACCTGCATGATACAGTCCCTCTGACCACAGAAAAAAGGATGAAGTCCAGATGCACTGCTGAAGAGAAAGGGAAAGTCATAGATCACGAGACACCTAAGGTGCATATAGAGGAAGCCGAACCGCCATATGTAGCTCCTCCACCTTATGTACCACCCATTCCTTTCCCTTCTCGATTGAAGAAGCATACTGAGGATACACAGTTGTCCAGATTTGTTGATATGCTTCGGAAGTTAGAGGTTAAGGTACCTTTCTACGAGACGATACTCCAGATCCCTTCTTATGCAAAATTTTTGAAAGATATCTTGACTAAGAAGAGGGTGATTAGGAAGGAGACAGTATCCTTGAGCATAGAGGTGAGCGCTGCGATTCTACAGCATGAGTTGCCACGAAAGAGATCGGATCCAGGTAGTTTCTCGATTCCTTGCAAAATCGGGAACATTGAGATTGACCGTGCATTGTGCGATTTGGGTGCCAGTGTGAGCTTGCTTCCGTTGTCCATCTACAAGAAGCTCAACATTGGAGATCTTAAACCGACGAGGATGGCACTACAGTTAGCAGATCGATCCATCAAGTATCCTGCAGGTATTCTCGAGGATGTCCCATTGAAAGTCGGGGATTATTATGTTCCCGTTGATTTTGTTGTTTTAGACATGGACGAAGACTCGAAGATACCGATTATACTAGGCCGCCCGTTCTTAAACACGGCCGATGCGGTGGTTCATGTTCGTGCTGGTCGTCTCACAATGAAGATAGGTGACGAGACTGTGGCGTTCACCTTAGATCACAACATGAAACAACCATTTACCACCGATTCAGCATGCTATGTCGATGTGCATGAAATCCTCACTCAAGAAGTCTCCGATCAGTTTCGGGAAGTCGATCCTTTAGAGATATCTCTCCTAGCGTCAAACGAGAGCATATACAGCAATTGGGAGGATATCCGAGAGCTTACGCGAGCATTGAACGAAGGATCGGACGAAATTGGAGTTTTACAGAAGCTTGATCCGGACCGAATCCACCTGGAATCGGACCGGATCCAAACTGAAGACAAACTGGAAACGGACCGATTCCACTTGGAATCGGACCGGATCCAGTCTCTGAGCAAATCGGACGTTTTTCACATCGACACGTCCGATTCTTCTACGAACGTGTCCGAACCCTCCACGATGATTATTAAAGACGTTCAAGAGACCAGAGAGCCACCACCTAAAACGGCGACGCTGAATAAAGCGGATTGGATTCTAGAGAATGTCCCGAAGGTCAAATTGAAGCCCTTACCTCAAAGGCTTAGGACAAAGGAACACATAGGACCATCATTGGGGAGAGGTACGTATCCTGCTCATAATCCTATATCTATTTTTGAACCTTCTATTACAGGTTATCAAGCAGGAGCAACGAGCAAGAGAGGATCGAAACGAGCAAAATCATCGCTCAAACGTCCACAAGATCCACCTCCTTCACAAGTTTGGAAACCCAAGGAGGATAGACGGCTCAAGCGTCCACGAGGTACAAAAGATGCGCTTAATGCTCAACATCTAGGGTGGCGAAAGATCGAATATCTTCGCCTCTCAGACCCTCCCATCATTTGAGCAAGATAGGTCGAGCTAATGACGTTAAACAAGCGCTTCTCGGGAGGCAACCCGAGCATTAGGTAACTTTTCTTTTTCTTCGTAGCGTAGGTAGTAGAGACCATGATTGTATTTTGGATCTTTCGGAGTGCATTGCTATTATGCTTTTGTTTGGGTAACGTTTGTTGTTCTATGAGCGTTTACACCGACACATGAGAGATGAGCATCGGCTTCCGAGAGACAACGTTGGATAGGTTCCAATTCATAGAGTGTGTGAGAGCTTCTGCGTTTGACGTGAGTTAACTTCATTGCGAGTGAACGAATTTCGCAGAGCTAAGCCTTCTTTATCCCTCTTATTGGTTCTTTTCATACGTTATTGTCGATTTCATTCTTCCGGGCGAGAGTCTACACCGTGGACGGTGTATGGTTCAAGTCTGGGGGGGTGGATAGATCCTTCATCCATTCAGGCCTATCTATTTAGGATTGCATTTAGTTTAGGTGCATCTTATCATGGCATATAGATTTAGGAAAATTTCCACTTTTGCATATCACTTTGCATTAGTTGCATTCACACGTTATCTTTTTTTCCATATAGACGATTTTTGTTAGGTTTGCATGATTGCATATGACATATAGATATAGGTTCATATAGGTTCACGTGCATACCTCGGACACCCGTTTTGAACATCATTTGGAGGATTTGTAGAATGATAGAGTAAGAACATCTTGATGATCTAGTGACTTTGTAGAACGTGGTTGAACCGCGTCGAATTGATAGTTCTCCAGACTTTCTACATATAGTTTGTGGGATGAGGTTGTTGTTTGGAACCTACGGAGTTGATACGACCATATCCAGGTTATATGTTTCTTGTAGAACCTTTTCCGAGTCTTGCAGGTCGATGAAATCTAGTTCAACAATTGCCTTGGGAAAATAAAGCATCTCAACACTCCGCTGTCGGAATTTCGTCAACGAAAATCGTTCGAGGACATGAGTGCATCGATCGGTGGTTCAGGTCTAAGTTGTGGGTCGGAC
>NW_010965010.1:17229-22537 GCF_000463585.1 Tarenaya hassleriana
AACATCAATAACTTTCTCTACAGAGGTCCAAATCGTACGAGACCTATACCATTGGAAAGAGCACTTCAAGAGCTTCACGTGGACACCAAAATCGCGTTGGGAGCCACCCTAGGGTTATAAAAAGCCCTAGCCACGTCCTAGAACAGGGGAGAGCCTTAGAGAACACTTAGATACAGACTTTTGGAGAGCTTTTGGTGGGAGAAGAATAGAAGTTCACGGGATTTCGGGAAGAAGAAGGAAGATTCGATCGTGGAGACTACACATCTGCATGAGCCTTTTTCTCCTCTCTTTTATCTCTATTTCTCAGAACTTTTTGTTGTTTTCTATGAACCGTGAGTAGATCCACGACTATGGGTTAGGGATTCATATGTGTTTTGGGTATGTTTGAACCCTAACTTGGATTTCGGTTTTGATTTGTTTCGGTTCTATTGATTTGCACTTTTATTGGATTGATGTTTGCTAACCCCTTGATCAATTATCTTGGATTCTGAACCACATAGAGATATGGGTTTGTTTCGGATCAAAATCAATAGGATAGATCGTATTATTCACATAGAGATATGGTTTAATCGATCTAGGGTTGATGATAGCGTTCTTCATGCATCTAGGGTTTACTTGAATAGATCGAGAGATTGACGAGTTACTCTGTAGATAGTGAGTTAGTAGACCGAGAGGTGAATTCTCTATTATCGTTGCTTGATGATTCCCGAATACAAGTCATAATCGTTATTCATGCATGCTTAGTAAATACCCATACACGCGAATACGATCCCGACGCCCGTAGTCATCCTTGTTTAATAGGTCACTCGTTTTTATTTGCTTTCTTATATTGCTTACCATTGATTCTACATATTTCCACCATCACTTGCTTGCTTGCTTTGATCTATTTTCGATCTAGATTTGGATTTAGCAACCGGTCCTCGTGTTCGACCCCGTGTTACGACGATCCGTATCCTTACGGTGAGTTGTGAATCGGGTTATAGATTTTATACTCGGTACACACGTATCATGACGCTTATGTGAAGCGTCTGATGACTGACAAGTTATCCTCCAAGTTTGACAAGTGTTTATTTGTAGGCTATCCTAAGGAAACTAAGCGTTACTACTTCTACATTCCGGAAAAGAACAAGGTGTTTATTGCCAGGAATGCGACTTTTATGGAGAGAGTTCGTCTCCAAAAGAGTCAGTGGGAGTAGGATCGAACTTGAGGAAGTTCGAGAGCAACAGATAGACGCTGAGCCGAGTGAACAAGTTGAAGACTTTCAACCTGTATCACTGCCAGTTGAGACTCACCTTCGACTAGTGAACCTCGAAGATCAGGAAGGATTCGGCAAGAGCCTATGAGATATGGTTTTCTCGTGACTGAGAATAAGGAGCTCATGTTATTAGAACATGATGAGCCTTCCTCATACCCAGAGGCTATGGCGAGTCCGACTCTGAGAAATGGCACGAGGCTATAAAGTCCGAGATGCAACCCATGTCAAACAATCAAGTATGGACTCTGTTTGATGCATCTGAAGGGATAAAACCCATCGGATGCAAGTGGATCTTCAAGAAGAAGACAGATATGGATGGCAACGTGCACACTTATAAGGCACGACTTGTGGCGAAAGGATTCTGTCAGATTCATGGTATTGACTATGATGAGACCTTTTCGCCAGTAGTCATGCTGAAGTCCATCAGGATCCTACTTGCCATAACTGCATATTACGACTATGAGATATGGTAAATGGATGTCAAGACCGTGTTCCTTAATGGAAACTTGACCGAGGATGTCTACATGACACAAACTGAAGGTTTTGTCGATCCAAGGAACCCGAGGATGATGTATAAGCTTCAAAGATCCATCTATGGATCGAAGCGGGTTTCGAGAAGCTGGAACCTTCATTTTGATGAGACAATCAAAAGGTTTGGTTTCTCACAGAATGAGGGCGAGCCATGCGTTTATAAGAAGGTCAGTGGGAGCACAGTAGTTTTTCTAGTGTTGTACGTGGATGACATTCACCTGATAGGGAATGACGTTCCTACTTTGCAAGACATAAAGTCTTGGTTGGGAACGCAGTTCTCTATGAAGGACCTAGGAGAAGCGGCCTACATTTTAGGTATCAAGATCTATAGAGATAGATCGAGGCGGCTTCTAGGATTGAGTCAGAGTACCTACATCGATAAGGTCTTGAAACGACTCAAGATGCAAGATTCCAAGATAGGAACTTTACCGATGAGTAGTGGCACAGTTCTCTGCAAGAGTCAGTGTCCTACGACACCTGATGAGCGAGAACGCATGAATAAAATTTCATATGCTTCCGCAATTGGATCCATCATGTATGCCATGCTTTGTACTCGACCGAATGTATCCTATGCGTTGAGCATTACGAGTAGATACCAGTTAGATCCAGGTGAGTCACACTAGATCGCCGTCAAGAACATCCTGAAGTACTTGAGAAGAACTAAGTATGTGTTCTTGGTATACGGTGGGTCGGAAGACGAGCTCGTTGTAAGGGGTTACACCAACGCTAGTTTCCAATCAGACCCGGATGACTACAGATAGCAGTCTGGCTATGTTTTCTACTTGAACGGAGGCGCTGTAAGCTCGAAGAGTTCTAAGCAAGTGACCGTTGCAGATTTTACTACAGAAGCTGATACAACAGTACTGTTGGTTTAGTGCTCTATGATGTACTGTTTTATGAGCTTTATTGTGATACATTTGATGTATTGACACTTACTATGGTTTATTATGAAATCCCATGTATTGTTATGAACAATACTAAACTCCCTAGTCATATATCATTGTGGGAACAATGATGTGTGATAGATGATCATAAAAATGATCATGGATATTGGATACGATCACAATCATAGGTATTCGTTGAAGAACGAAATACTAGAATGACCCGCATGAGATTGTCACATGGACAAGCGTCATGACTTGAATCTCATGTTACAGATCCATGATTGGATCCTATGACCTGAGATGTCCAGTTTTTGGATGAACTCTCAGACCTTTTTTAGGGTTTTCGAGATCCAAAAACGAAGAGGGAGATCCCTAAACTCTTGCGCACAGAAGAACGTGTTCTTCAGTCCTAGCAGACAAGTTCCAATTCGTTGGAATCCTTTCCGCCGTGTGGATATGTGTAGAGGGTGAGGTAATCTTCCTGCCTTTGTGATCGGACGAACACTTCAATTGATATAGGCCACGAATCGATTGAGTTAAGCGTTCTAACGTTTCTACAAAATCATGCATCCTTGGTTTTAGGGTTTTATAGAAAATTTTTGTTTTACGTCCAGTGCGCAACCCTAGAACCAATCTCTTAGGAATTAGATTCGCTATAGAGATCCCAGGAGTTCCCAACAAGTACATCATAGAGCACTAAACCAACATACGGTGGGTCGGAAGACGAACTCTTGTAAAGGGTTACACCGATGCTAGTTTCCAGTCAGACCCGGATGACTACAGATCGTAGTCTGGCTATGTTTTCTGCTTGAACAGAGGCGCTGTAAGCTGGAAAAGTTTTAAGCAAGCGACTGTTGCAGATTCTACTACAGAAGCTTAGTATATAGTAGCATCGGACGCATCGAAGGAAGCTGTTTAGATCAGAAAGTTTGTTGGGGACTTGGTGTCATTCCTAGTGCTGATAGCCCCATTGCTCTGTATTGCGACAACAATGGTGCAATCGCACAAGCGAAAGAACCCAGGTCCCATCAACGATCCAAACACATACTCAGACGGTTTCACCTCATCGGGGAGATCATAGACAGAGGAGACGAGGTCCCATCAACGATCCAAACACATACTCAGACGGTTTCACCTTATCGGGAAGATCATAGACAGAGGAGACGTGCACATATGCAGAGTATCGACAGATGACAACATTGCATGAGGGTCATATTAGGGATATGGACATTAGATGTTTAGTAGTCCATGAGTAGAGCAAGTGGGAGATCGTTGGTTAAGTGCTCTATGATGTACTGCTATATGAGCTTTATTATGATACATTTGATGTATTGACACTTACTATGGTTATATGGATGAGTGTTTGATTCATTACATGTTATGCATACTTTAATATATGTTATGAAATCCATGTATTGTTATGAACAATACTAAACTTCCTAGTCATATATCATTGTGGGAACAATGATGTGTGATAGATGATCATATAGATGATCATAGGTATTTGGATACGATCACAATCATAGGTATGCGTTGGAGAACGAATACTGGATTGACCCGCATGAGATTGTCACATGGACCAGCGTCATGACTTGAATCTCATATGACGGTTCCATGATTGGATCCTAAGACCTGAGATATCTACGGAATCCAACATGAGGAGTTGCGTACTTTGATTACGTCAAACGTTCTGCGTAACAGGAGGACTATAAAGGCGTGTATCAGGTACGAAACCAATCATGTGAGGATCTACGCGTCGGAAATGGAGCAAGAGTTGCTGCATTGTGTGTTGGCGTTTACGATTTGCATCTTCCTTCTGGACTTGTTTTAGAGCTTAGTAATTGTTACTATGTTCCTGCGATTAGCAGAAACATTATTTCTATTTCATGTCTGGATTTGGATGGTTTTCGATTTGTGATTGAGAACTCGAGTTTGATGATTTATCGAGACGATATTTACTATGGTAATGGTTATCTAGTTAATGGTTTATACGTCTTGAATGATCAGCCTTCGAACTCGACATCATCCATCTATAGCGTGAGTACTAAACGGTTTAAGCCGAACGACTTAACCCCGACCTTCCTCTGGCATTGTCGTCTTGGCCATATAAACGAGAAGCGCATTCAGAAGCTTCATTCTGAAGGTCTTCTGGATTCATTTGACTTTGAGTCTATTGAATCTTGCGATTCTTGTTTGATGGACAAGATGACAAAGCATCCTTTCAAAGGGAAAGGACAGAGAGCGACAGAATTATTGGATCTGATACATAGTGATGTATGCGGACCAATGAGCTGTCCAGCTAGAGGAGATTATCTGTATTTCGTTACGTTCACTGAAGATTTCAGTCGATACGGTTATGTCTATATGATGAGACATAAGTCTGAAACACTTGAAATGTTCAAGGCTTTCAGAAACGAAGTACAGAACCAACTTGGCAAGACGATCAAGACACTTCGATCCGATCATGGTGGCGAGTATATGAGCCAAGAGTGCACTGACTATCTGGTTGATTGTGGTATCGTATCACAATTAACTCCTCCTGGAAACGCCACAGTGGAACGGCATGTCTGAACGGAGGAACCGAACACTATTAGATATGGTTCGGTCAATGATGAGTCAGACAGATCTTCCAAAGTC
>NW_010965010.1:24435-28389 GCF_000463585.1 Tarenaya hassleriana
TCCCGGTGGAGCGGAGGCCAGACCGACCGGTCCAGAAGGTCTGGACCGATCGGTCCAGCTAACCCAGACCGATCGGTCTAGACATAGACCGGTCGGTCCAGAGGTAACGTGTGAGGTCCGGAAATTGTTCCAGACTGATCGGTCCAGATGTTAAAAAGCTCCAGACTGATCGGTCCAGATGTCGGGATTTACTAAACTCGCTCTAATTAGGGTTTTAATGGTGGAAAACTTAGGGAAACGCAACCCAACTCTTTTGGCACGATTTTCAGACCATAGGGAGAGGTTTGGAGAGTGAGAAAGCTAAAAGAAAGATCCCTGAAACCCTTGCGTAAAGAAGAAAGCGTTCTTCAGTCCTAGCAGACAAGTTCCAACCGTTGGAATCCTTTCCGCCTGTGGATACGTGTAGAGGGCAAGGTATTCTTCCTGTTTACAGTGATCAGACACGTTCTTCGATTGATACAGGCCCCGGATCGATTGAGGTAAGCGTTGTAACATTTCTACAAGATCCCATGTGACCCAGCAGTGGTATCAGAGCTCGGTTCTTCGTTTCGATGAAGAACGATCACTCTTGAGCAAGTTTCAAATTGTTCAAACTTGGTTTTAATTTCCTTGGTTTTGATCTAAGTTTAATCTGTTATATAAATGAATCTATGGTAGATTGTGTTGGTTTAGTGCTCTATAATGTACTGTTTGCGAGCTTTCTTTGGATACATTTAATGTATTGATACTTTCTATAGTTTTATGAAAGTGTTTGATTCATTACATGTTGTGCATACTAGATATGTTGTTAAATCCATGTATTGTTATGAACAATATTAAACTCCCTAGTCATGTATCATTGTGGGAATAATGATATACTAAGACTAGTATGATGTGTGATTGATGATCATATAGATGATCATAGGTATTGGATATGATCACAGTCATAGGTATTCGTTGGAGAACGGAATACTGGATTGACCCGCATGAGATTGTCACATGGACTAGCGTCATGACTTGAATCTCATATGGCGGTTCCATGATTGGATCCTTAGACCTGAGATATCTACGGAATCCAACATGAGGAGTTGCGTGCTTTGAATACGTCAAACGTCTGCGTAACAGGAGGACTATAAAGGCGTGTATCAGGTACGACACGAATCATGTGCTGGATTGTAGATAGTCAAGATAGGATTTGTACCTCTCGTAAAAGAGAGAGATATCGTTGGGCCCCTCTTGTGAGCGAGATTGTAGAAATGTGTGGCCACACTATAGACGAGCGTCGTCTATTTCGTACAGTTAAACTCTATGTATGAGAAAGCATTCGAATCAAATAAGGTGGCTTTTCCATGCCTTATGTTCGACATATGATATAGTGATACAAAAGGATCATCAACCGGAATCATCACTGTCGTTCGTAAGATCATGAACAAACTCTATTCAAGATAGGTAGTCATAGTGTCTTGCTAGAGACCGTCTATGACTTGTATACCCGAAATAGAGATTTCGGGTTATACTGCTATATCGGATGAGCCTACAGGGTCACACACATAGGAAAAGACAGATGCGCGAAAAAAAGACGAGAAATTCCCGGTTGCACGGAGGCCAGATCGACCGGTCCAGACGCGTGGACCGATCGGTCCAAAGGTTGCGAACAAATGTTGTTGAGTACGGAAAAAGTTCCAAACCGATCGGTCCAGGCGTCGGGAATTACTTATCTCACTCTAATTAGGGTTTTAAGGCAACTAACACTTGGGGAACTCCTGCTAATCCTTGGAGCACGATTTCTCATATCTTTTGAGAGGTTTTGGAGATCCGAAAACCCAGAGAAATATCCCTAAAACCCTTGTACATTGCAGAACGAGTTTTCCAGCCCTAGCAGGCGAGTTCCAAACCGTTGGAATCCTTTCCGTCGTGTGGATACGTGTAGAGGATGAGGTAATCTTCTGCCTTAGTGATCGGATGAACACGTCAATTGAAACAGGCCCCAGATCAATTGAGGTAAGTGTTCTAACGTTTCTATGATTCATGCATGCATGGTTTTAGGGTTTATAGAACATTTTTGTTTTTACATCCGCTGCCAAACCCTAGAACCGATCTCTTAGAAATTAGATTCGTTGTAGAGATGACATGATATCCCAACAAATATATGATATCGTGATACAAAGGATCAGAACTCGAGTTGTTAATGCTTTAGTTAGATAACCTCTAACTCAATTCTAGATGGGTGGACATGGCGGCTTGCTAGAGGCTAACCATGATTTATGGTTCGGAAAAGTTTTCGATGTCACTACCACTTAAAATGGGCCTACAGGGTCACATATCACTAGGAATAGACTTATATGTAAAGAATCCGAAAAACAAAATTGAGAATTGACCAAAACAAGCATGAGAATGTGTTTCAGTGTGTTGGTCCAGAACTGACCAAATTTGGTCAGTTCACGAAGCCCGGACTCAGCCCAAGTCGTCTTTCCAGGTCTGGTTCGACGGATCAAGTTTTGGTCAGTTCTGGACAAGATATTGGGTCAGACGAACTGAGGACTGAGTGCAGAGTCAGACCAGAAAGACCAAAGAGGACTTGGTCCGCCAGACCAAGATTCTAAGTCAGGCGGTCTGATGACGTCGGACTGAATTTGATCCACCGAACCAAGTTCTTAGTCCGGCGGACCGGGATCTGGAATCCTTTCTTAATTCGGATTTAGGGTTTTCTAAGCCTATTTAAGTTTGAGATTTCGTCCAAACTTAGTAGAGCCGCCCCTAAAACTCAAAGAGATACCTTAGAACCCTATAGAACTTGTTCTCTTCGTTTTCTAACATCCCGGGATTAGATCCCATCTCTTTGAGTTACCCTTTTTCTTCACAAATCTTCGAAATCATCAGTGAACGTAACGAAATACAGATAACCTCCTCTAGCTGGACAGCTCATTGGTCCGCATACATCACTATGTATGAGAGCCAATAACTTCGTCGCTCTCTGTTCTTTCCCCTTGAAAGGATGCTTTGTCATATTGCCCATCAAACAAGACTCGCAAGATTCAAGAGACTCAAAGTCAAATGAATCCAGAAGACCTTCAGAATGGCTTCTGATGCGCTTCTCATTTATATGGCCTAGACGACAATGCCAGAGGAAGGTCGGGTTTAAGTCGTTCGGGTTAAACCGTTTGGTACAAACATTATAGATTGACCTGTATCTAGGCGGTTCGTCATCCAAAACATAAAGGTCATTCAACTGGTATCCTTTAGCAAATCACCTCTATAAATGGACAGACATTTGTTCTTAATAACAAATCTGAAACCATCCGAGTCTAAACATGAAATTGACATAATGTTCTTGCTGACGGCAGGAACATAATAGCAATCATGCAACTCCAATACATGTCCAGAAGGTAAAGTCAGATCGTAAGTCTCGATGGCTAATGCAGCAACCTTTGCTTCATTCCCAACGCGGAGATCTACTTCTCCTTTTGCCAACTGTCTACTTCCTCGCAACCCTTGCACATTTTCACAAATGTGCGAGGCACTTCCGGTATCCAATACCCACGATGTGGAAGTAAACAAGTTAGCCTCTATGACGAAGACACCAGAAGTCGATGCTTCTATAAGCTTCTTCTTCTCTTGATCTTCCAGGTAGAGTCTACAATTCCTGTACTAATGCCCAACGGCATGACAGAAATAACTCACTTCCTTTTTGGACTTAGGCTTAGGTTCAATGACAACGTTTGTCACTTTCCTCTTGCCCTTGCTCTTGGAACACTTCCTTTCGCTGGAACTCTTTCCAACAATTACCATATCACTCTTTCTGTGGCTCTTAGCCTTCTTTTGGAATGACGCATGCTACTGATCAACTATCAAAGAATCGTCCATGTCATCTAATTGCTTACGCAATTTCGAAGTCACGTTTCCAAATATCAAGTTAGACTTGTCCGGATCATCATCCACATGCTTCCAATAAGCATCAATGATCGATCTAGAAGC
>NW_010965010.1:28536-29051 GCF_000463585.1 Tarenaya hassleriana
TCTACATGCAGATTCTATCAATGATCTACTACCAGCTAGTCCATCATCAACCAACGACAACTTATCAATGATCTACTACCAGCTAGTCCATCATCAAGCAATGACAACATAGATGCATATACAAGCTCTATTCCCATACAGAAAATTAACCCTACAATAATTTTCTATATGGGACTAAGATCCGTATTTCACATAAGAATGAGTTGTTACACTCAGCCTTACGCTATTTAGGTAGGCATCTAATGTCAATCACATCCAATGTGACTCTTAGATCCTTTTATGAGACTATGATATCGAATATCATTGCATACTCGTCTCATCTGTACCGTTAAGTCTCAAATCAAACTCAACAACTTAACCTAAGATAAACCATATTCAAGTTGTGGGAACCACGATTTTCCACCCTGCCTCACAAAGATAATCTGTCACGCTCAGCTTTGGCATGACCCGTGTTACGGACGATCGATGCCTTGACAGGTGCTCTAGTAATGGGAGGTACACACTTAGCATTACAT
>NW_010965010.1:29142-34875 GCF_000463585.1 Tarenaya hassleriana
CCCATGACACGTACGATCGAGGCCTTGACAAGTGCTTTACTCGTAGAGCTCCTAGATCTAACCGGTTTCTTGTGCAACGATTGTACATAATCCGAATAGACCATTCATTCAATTATGTAATCCAAACCCCGAAGCTCCCACTCAATCAAGCATATCCTATATCTTGATCAAGTTACATGCATTCATTCACTATGGACTATCCATAAGAATTAATCATGTCTATTTGAGTTACAATTGATCAGATTAAACAACGATTGCGTAATCGGACCTAGAAAACGAAAAATTTTGGAATCTGGACCTCGGACCGTCCGTTCTGGATGCAAAACGGACGTTCCAGGTTTGGCAGAACGGTCGGTCTCGACCAGCCGGAACGGACGGGCCGCAGCAGACAGAAGACGGTCCAGAGCAGACCATCCGTTCTGATCTGTGCAGTCCGCCACCCCCGGACCGTCCGGTCTGGCTTACCCAGAGCGGACGGTCTAGGGTTCGTCTACGTGATCAGATCACGTTCTCCGGTGTTCTTGGCCCTGATCAGACCCGAAACTGATCCGAATTCTTCTGTACACCCAAAATTCGAACTTTTGCACTCTATGCAACATGAAACATGCAATCTACACTAGATTCAATCATCAAACATGCATAGAAATCTAAGCAAACATAGATTCAAACAATTCAAATCCTAAAACGTGCGTGATCGGGTTCTACGAAATCAAAACAGAGCAACCAGGCTCTGATACCACTGATGGGTTTTCTGGGATCTCTATAGCGAATCCTATCCCCAAGAGCTCGATTCTAGGGTTTGCGCAGCGGATATAAAAAAAAAATTGAATGAAACCTTAGAACCATGCTTCTATGAATCGTAGAAACGTTACAACGCTTACCTCAATCGATCCGGGGCTTGTATCAATTGAAGAACTCGTCTGATCACGAAAGGGAGGAAGAATACCTCGCCCTCTACACGTATCCACACCTCGGGATGGATTCCAACGGTTGAAACTTGTCTGCTAGGACCCGAATCAACTATTCGGTTTCGCGCTTCGAGAAAACGAGACTTGGAACTCTTAGAACTCTTTGGATCTTATCCAAAAGCCCTCAAAGGTCTGTACCAGACCCCTCCAAAAAGTCTCTTCCTCAATTAGGGTTTTAATCTCCTTCTTATAAGGTGATTTAACCCTAATTCGGTCTAATTTTCGAAAAACCCGAAAGCCGGAACGGACAGTCCAGGAATGCACGTGGACCGTCTATTCCAGCAAGCCAGAACGGACGGTCTGCTTCAACGGACCGTCCGTTCCAAACCTTCTAGAACGGACGGACTGCGTTCTGGACCGTCGGGTCTGGACCTGGGTCCGCCCTTCTGGTCCGTCCGTTCCAGACCCTTCTGTCTCGGTTTTTCGTCGTTTTCTCATGCGTATTGTCCTTCCCTGCGTGTGTGACCCTGTAGGCTCATTCGATATAGCAGTATAACCCGAAATCTCTATTTCGGATATATAAGTCATATGCGGTCTCTAGCAAGACACTATGACTACCTATCTCGAATACAGTTTGTTCGTGATCTTACCAACGCCAGTGATGATTCCGATTGATGATCCTTTTGTATCGCGATATCATATGTCGAACATAAGGCATGGACAAGCCACCTTATCTAATTCGACTGCTTTATCGTTCACTGAGTTCGACTGTCTGAAATAGACGACGTTCGTCTATAGTGCGGCCACACATTTCTACAGTCTCGCTCACACGAGGGGCCCAGCAATATCTCTCTCTTTTACGAGAGGTAAAAATCCCGTCTTGACTATCTACAATCCAGCATATGATTCGTTTCGTACCTGATACACGTCTTTATAGTCCTCCTGTTACGCATGACGTTTGACGTATTCAAAGCACGCAACTCCTCATGTTGGATTCCGTAGATATCTCAGGTCTAAGGATCCAATCATGGAACCGCCATATGAGATTCAAGTCATGACGCTAGTCCATGTGACAATCTCATGCGGGTCAATCTAGTATTCCGTTCTCCAACGAATACCTATGACTGTGATCATATCCAATACCTATGATCATCAATCACACATCATACTAGTCTTAGTATATGATTATTCCCACAATGATACATGACTAAGGGAGTTTAGTATTGTTCATAACAATACATAGATTTCACAACATATCTAGTATGCACAACATGTAATGAATCAAACACTTTCATAAAACTATAGAAAGTATCAATACATTAAATGTATCCAAAGAAAGCTCACAAACAGTACATTATAGAGCATTAAACCAACACAATCTACCATAGATTCATTTATATAACAGATTAAACTTAGATCAAAACCAAGGAAAAACCAAGTTTGAACAATTTCAAACTTGCTCAAGAGTGATCGTTCTTCATCGAAACGAAGAACTGAGCTCTGATACCACTGCTGGGTCACACGGAATCCTAGACCGCCGGTTCAAAACCATGCTAGGATCTGGTCCATGGGCTTACGCAGCGGAATTGGCGTTCTAAACGATTTTGAACCGCCCACGGACCAATCTTTCGATGAAGAACTTTCTTGAAGAGAAAAACTAACCTTTGAATCCTTGGATTCTCAATCTGATTGTGGTTAAATGATCACAGCCTAGGTGTTGAAAGAGCCAATATCCTCTTGAGTAGTACACACCCTTGGGATGGTTTCCAACACTTGGAAACTAGCTTGCTAGAGCTTGAAGAGATCAAATCTCTTGTATGAGTGTTCAAGAACATTTGGGAGAGTTTCTCTCTCTCTCTAAACCTTCCCTTACGTCTGAGAATGATTGAGAGAGAGTCTTAGTTCATCCCACCTGCTTCCCACCAAGAAAAGGGGAAGAAAAGACGTACTTTTGGGTTTCTGACGCTTGGTCCGGGGCTGACCAACTTTTGGTCCGCCGGACCAAGCATGTAAAACTCGCAGAATAGTTTGGTCAGGTTCTTGGTCCGGAGCTGACCAACATTTGGTCAGCCGGACGAAGACCATTTCGTTGCAGACAGTCCGATATTTTCGCGATCCGGCGGACCAGAAACTTCGTCCGCCGGACCAGCCGAACTCCGGACCGTGCCCTCAGTCTGCCTGACCTGTTGGTCCGGCGGACCAAGATTTCGGTCCGCCGGACCAACCGAACTCCGAGCTAACGCGAAAACGCTCAGCCTGACTGGTCTGGTCCACCAGACAAACATTTGGTCAGCTCCGGACCAGACCAGTTTTTCGACCAATTATTCCGTTTCTCCCAAGTCTGTCTGGTCCGGCAGACCAACTCCTGGTCAGCTCCGGACCAGACCTCAAAGACAGAGAAAAATGCGATTTTTCTCATCCGTTCGATCCCGTCCATACACATCCATCCCATATATGTGTGACCCTTTAGGCTCCTCTGAATACGGCAGTAAACGCGAGATCCAATCTCGCTTTACAAATCACAAGCGGTCTCTAGCAAGACATTATGATTACCCGTATTGGAAAGAGTTAGATGTGATCTAACCGAAAAGCCAGAGATAGCTCTAACGATGATCCTCTTTTTCTCACGATATCATAATCGAACTTATAGTTCGAATGCTTTGTCGTATCCCAGTAGACTGTAAGAGATAGATGACATTCATCTATAGTGCGGCCACACATTTCTACAGTCTTACTCCTACGACGGGCCAAAGCGATATCTCTCTCTTTCGAGAGGGACAAAGTTCCATCTTGACTATCAACTATCCACTACATGATTCGTAATGTACCCGAACCATGCCTTTATAATCATCCGGTTAAAGACGACGTTTGACGCAGTCAAAGTACATTACTCGTCATGATGGATACAATAGATATCTCAGGTCTGAGAATCTAAAGTGAACCACCAAGTGAGATTCAAGTCATGGATTAAATCCAATCGACAATCTCACGCGAGTCATCCAGTCACTTGTTCCAAACAAGTATTCATGACCGTGATCCGTATCCAGTACTCATGATCATCACTATGATCATCCATCATGCCTCATGTTAGTCTTAATTCATCATTGCTCCCACAATGACAAGCGACTAAAGAATTTAGGATTGTTCATAACGATCCATGGATGTCATTATTTATCAAATATGCAAAATAAATAATGAACAATCAATGCATTCATCCAATAAATACATCGTATCATACATAGTTCTCATATCGTATGATCATCCTAGAACATCACATCCATCAAGGAGCAAATGTTATTAGAACATGACGAGCCTACCACATACCCAGAGGCTATGGCAAGTCCCGTTTCCGAGAAATGGTACGAGGCTATGAAGTCCAAGATGCAATCCATGTCAGACAACCAAGTATGGACTCTGGTTGATGCATCTGAAGGGATAAAACCCATCAGATGCAAGTGGATCTACAAGAAGAAGACCGACATGGATGGAAACGTGCACACATATAAGGCACGACTTGTGGCGAAAGGATTCCGTCCGATTCATGGTATTGACTATGATGAGACCTTTTCGCCTGTAGTCATGCTGAAGTCCATCAGGATCCTGCTTGCCATAGCCGCATATTACGACTATGAGATATGGCAGATGGATGTCAAGACCGCGTTCCTTAACGGGAACTTGACCGAGGATGTGTACATGACACAACCCGAAGGTTTTGTCGATCCAAGGAACCCGAGGAAGGTGTGCAAGCTTCAGAGGTCCATTTATGGACTGAAGCAGGCTTCGAGGAGCTGGAACCTTCGCTTTGATGAGACAATCAAAAGGTTTGGTTTCTCACATAACGAAGACGAGCCGTGTGTTTACAAGAAGATTAATGGGAGCACAGTAGTATTTCTAGTGTTGTACGTGGATGACATTCTCCTTATAGGGAATGACGTTCCTACCTTGCAAGACGTTAAGTCTTGGCTAGGAACGCAATTTTCTATGAAGGACCTAGGAGAAGCGGTCTATATTTTGGGCATCAAGATCTATAGAGATAGATCGAGACGACTTCTAGGATTGAGTCAGAGTACCTACATCGATAAGGTCTTGAAACGGTTCACGATGCAAGATTCCAAGAAAGGAGTCTTACCGATGAGTAGTGGCACAGTTCTCTGCAAGAGTCAGTGTCCTACGACACCTGATGAGCGAGAATGCATGGATCGGATTCCATATGCTTCGGCAATTGGATCCATCATGTATGCCATGCTTTGTACTCGACCGGATGTATCCTATGCGTTGAGCATTACGAGTAGATACCAGTCAGATCCAGGTGAATCACACTGGATCACCGTCAAGAACATCTCGAAGTATTTGAGAAGAACTAAGGATGTGTTCTTGGTGTACGGTGGGTCGGAAGACGAGCTCGCTGTAAAGGGTTACACCGATGCTAGTTTTCAGTCAGACCCGGATGACTACAGATCGCAGTCTGGCTATGTTTTCTGCTTGAACGGAGGTGCTGTTAGCTGGAAGAGTTCAAAGCAAGCGACCGTTGCAGATTCTACTACAGAAGCTGAGTATATTGCAGCGTCGGACGCAACAAAGGAAGCTGTTTGGATCAGGAAGTTTGTTGGAGATTTGGGTGTCATTCGTAGTGATGATAGCCCCATTGCTCTGTATGGTGACAACAATGGAGCGATCGCACAAGCGAAAGAACCAAGATCCCATCAACGATCCAAATACATACTCAGACGATTTCACCTTATCAGGGAGATCATAGACAGAGGAGACGTACACATTTGCAGAGTGTCGACAGATGACAACATTGCCGATCCATTGACGAAGCCTC
>NW_010965010.1:34965-40449 GCF_000463585.1 Tarenaya hassleriana
CATTTGATGTATTGACGCTTTCTATAATTTATGGATTAGTGTTTGATTCATTACATGTTGTGCATACTAGATATGTTGTGAAATCCATGTATTGTTATGAACAATACTAAACTCCCTAGTTATATATCATTATGGGAATAATGATATACTAAGACTAGTATGATGTGTGATTGATGATCATATAGATGACCATAGGTATTGGATACGATCACAATCATAGGTATTCGTTGGAGAACGGAATACTGGATTGACCCGCATGAGATTGTCACATGGACTAGCGTCATGACTTGAATCTCATATGACCGTTCCATGATTGGATCCTACGACCTGAGATATCTACAGAGTCCAACATGAGGAGTTGCGTACTTTGAATACGTCAAAGTCCTGCATAACAGGAGGACTATAAAGGCGTGTATCAGGTACGAAACGAATCATGTGCTGGATTGTAGATAGTCAAGACAGGATTTGTACCTCTCGTAAAAGAGAGAGATATCATTGGGCCCCTCCTGTGAGCGAGACTGTAGAAATGTGTGGCCGCAATATAGACGAACGTCGTCTATTTCACACAGTCGAACTCAGTGAATGAGAATGCAGTAGAATCAGATAAGGTGGCTTGTTCATGCCTTATGTTCGACATATGATATCACGATACAAAAAGATCATCAGCCAGAATCATCACTGGCGTTCGTAAGATCACGAACAAACTCTATTCGAGATAGGTAGTCATAGTGTCTTACTAGAGACCGCCTATGACTTGTATATCCGAAATAGATATTTCGGGTTATACTGCTATATCGAATGAGTCTATAGGGTCACACACACAGGGAAGGACAAAACGCACGAGAAAACAACAGAAAAACCGAGATGGAAGAGTCCAGACCGGACGGACCAGAAGGGCCAGACCCGACGGTCAGCCAAGTCTAGACCCGACGGTCCAGAACATGGTCCATCCATTCCAGAAGGTATGGAACGGACGGTCCACGTTACGCAGATCGTCCGTTCTGCAGTGATGGAACGGACGGTCCACGTGTAAGTCTGGACCGTCCGTTCCGGCCTTCGGGTTTTTCGAAAATTAAATCAAAATTAGGGTTAAATCACTTTATAAGAAGGAGATTAAACCCTAATGAAGGGAGCCGACTTTAGAACACTTTTACATACTTTTTGTGAGATCCAAGAGGTTCTATGAGTGATCTAAGTCTCGTTTTCTCGAAGCACAAAACCGAATAACAGATTCGGGTCCTAGCAGACAAGTTCCAATCGTTGGAATCCATTCCAAGGGTGGATACGTGTAGAGGGCAAAGTAATCTTCCTGCCTAAAGTGATCAAACGAATTCTTCAGTTGATACAGGCCCCGGATCGATTGAGGTAAGCCTTCTAACGTTTCTACGATTCATGCTTGCTGGTTCTAGGGTTTCATATAATTTTTGTTTTACATCCGCTGCGCAAACCCTAGAATCGATCTCTTATGAATAGGGTTCACTCTAGAGATCCCAGAAAACCCAAAAGATTGCTCTTTGTGAATCCCAGTTTCTGAATAAACTCATCGAATCTGATATTCTCTCTTTGGTGACTATTTCAACCCATATAGTAACTTCTTCAGTAAGCATACTTCGTTTTCTGCTCCCTTCTGCTTGAATCCCTCGGGTTGTTCCATACATATCTATTCTTCTAGTGTTCCATGAAGAAAGGCTATTTTTACATCCATTTGATCCAATTCTAGATTCTGGTTTACCACTATTGATAGCAATACTCGGATTGACACGTGTTTGACAACTGGTGAGAAAATCTCCGAGTAATCCACACTTTCTGTTTGTGAGAAACCCTTAGCCACTAGTCATGTCTTGTATCTTGGAGGCTCTACCCCTGGAATTTTCGGCTTTAACTTGAAGACCCACTTAGATCCTATCACCTTCTTTCCTTCTGGTCGTTTTGTTAGCGACAATGTTTCATTCTTCTGTAAGGAATCCATTTTCTCTATCATAGCTTTTTCCCATAACAACCATTCTTTGTGTCTTCTAGCTTCCTGATAGTTGTGAGGCTCTAATATTTCGACAGTCTATGATGTCGTCAGTGCAAATGTTGCCATATTTTTTTCTCTGAATCAGAATCTAACAGGTCGTTTTATTTCTCTTCTGGTTCCATCCCCTGCCAGCACATATTCAATCAATTTTTCTGATCTTTCCTTTGAAACTGAACCATCTATAATTCCATCTGATTATGCTTCTGTATCCCGCTTCTCATCTTGACTTAGAATTTGTTCATTTTTTGGGTTTGTATAAGAGTCTTCTTTTTCTCTTGAGGCTCCACCTTGCTCGCCCGTTAGTCTTCTTGCTGTGATTTTTATCAATTGTAGTCCTCATTTATTCTGATTTTCTATTTCTAGAATTGACTTCTCTGTTTCATTCTTCTCATACTATTCTTTCAGGTCCTTATAGATTGTCCCCTCATCAAACCTCACATTCCTACTTACCACCACTTTTTCTTCTTCAGACAACCATACCTTGTATCCTTTTGTTCCAGTTGGATATCCCACGTAAAAACCTTTCTTTGCTCGTGACATAAGTTTTCCTTTATCTCCATGTACATATGTTGTTGTTCCAAATTTCTCTAGATGTGTATATCTAGTTTCCCTTCCACTCAATACCTTATTTGGTATCTGAAAGTTTATGGCTGTAGAGGGTGAGCGATTAACTACATGTACACTTGCATAGGTTGCTTCAGCTCAGAATTTTTGTGGTAAACCCGATTCTACGAGCATACAACTAACTTTCTCCATAATAGTGTGGTTCATTATCTCAGTAACTCCATTTTGCTACGGAGTATAAGCACATGTTCAGTGTCTCATGACCCCATCTGATCTGCAGTAATCATCAAAACTTTTATTGCAGAATTCTAGTCCATTATCAGTTCTTAGCACTTTAAGTCTCTTTCCTGTTTGTCTTTCAATCAAGGTTTTCCATTCTATGAACTTCTCGAAGGTCTCATCCTTTCTTTTAAGGAAATAGACCCATACTTTTCTTGAAAAATCATCCACAAAACTTATGAATTACTGATTTCCAGATAGTGAGGCTTCTGTTGAGGGTGAGTCCCATAGATCAGAGTGAACGTATTCTTGGATTCCTTTTGATATGTGTTTATCTGTTCCAATCACAATTCTGCTTGACTTTCCGAGGATGCAATCTTCACAGAGTTCCAGCTGTGTTATCTTGGATGGAACTATCATCCTTTCTTAGCTAGTATCTCTAGGCCTCTCATAGACATATGACCAAGTATATTATGTCATAGCTTAGTTTCTTCTTGGTCTGAATGCAGTTTCAGAACTTTTCCAGTCACAATCTTTCCATCTAATATATATGTCATTCCTTAGTTGGGCTTTCAAAACGGTTTTGCAGCCTTTTATTATTTTCAGAGTCCCTTCTTGAGACTTATACCAGCACCCAAGTGACTCCAATGAGCCCAACGAGATTAGATTTATTCTAAGATCAGGTACATATTTGACTTGTGACAGTGTTACCTCTGATCCATCATGAGTTTGGAGTCTTATATTTCCAACTCCCATTATGTTGCACATAGCATCATTCTCCATCTTGACTCTTCCAAGTAGTTGCTCTTCTAGATCAGTAAAGCATTCCTTTCTTTGATAGAGGTGAAATGTGCATCTTGAGTCAAACATCCATTCATTTCTCGAGTCTCTTTCCAGCGTAGCTAAAGCTTCTATATTGTTTATAGCTAACACTTCTGATTCATAGTTGTTATTGCCTGCTATATCTACTTCCCCTTTATTAGTGTTATGATGATTTGCTTATTTCTTTATGGTATAACAATCTTTTCTCATATGCCCCTTTTTTCTATAGTGCCAACATTCGAAATCTCTTCCTTTTGACCGAGACCTCGAATGTGACTTCTTAAAATTTGTCCTGTATGGGGTTCGTCCCCTGATATTCAAACCCTCTGATTGATGTTTTCCAGTTTTTTCCCGAGCCTGTAATTCTATTTCTTTGGATCTTATAGTTGCTTTCACTTACACTGGAGTTATTGAAGCTCTAGAGTATTTGAGCACTTCTATCAATTGCTCATATGGTGGAGGGAGTGAGTTTAGTAGGTTTACAGCCTGATACTCCTCCTCCACTTTAACTTGCAGACTTTGCAAGTTTGACAAGATTTTCTGAAAAACATTCAGGTTTTCTTCGATTGATTTGTTTTGATCCATCTTGAAACCTGATTTTTTTTTTGCATCAAGTACATTTTGTTTGGTAATGAGTTCTCTAAGAACATCTTATCCAACAATTTCCATATCCCAAACATTATTTTTTCTTGTATTACTTTCCGTAAGATCTGATCCGAGAGACACAGAACAATCAAATTTTGTTCCCTCCCATTTCTATCTGTCTTTTCTTGATTCATCTTCAAACTGACATGTAAAGAATCACCCACAGATGTTGATATCGTAATTGTTGGTTTAGTGCTCTATGATGTATTGATTATGAGCTTTGTTCAGATACATTCGATGTATTGATACTTTCTATGTGGTTTTATGAGAGTATTTTATTCATTACATGTTCTTGCATGCTAGATCTGTTATGAAATCCATGTATCATTAGGAATGATACTAAACTCCCTAGTCTTGTGTCGTTATGGGAATAACGACATAATAAGACTAGTATGATGTGTGATTGATGATCACATAGATGATCATAAGTATTGGATACGATCACAATCATAGGTATTCGTTGGAGAACGGAATACTGGATTGACCCACATGAGATTGTCACATGGACTAGCGTCATGACTTGAATCTCATATGACGGTTCCATGATTGGATCCTAAGACCTGAGATATCTACGGAATCCAACATGAGGAGTTGCGTGCTTTGATTACGTCAAACGTCTTGCGTAACAGGAGGACTATAAAGGCGTATATCAGGTACGAAACGAATCATGTACTGGATTGTAGATAGTCAAGACGGGATTTGTACCTCTCATAAAAGAGAGAGATATCGCTGGGCCCCTCGTGTGAGCGAGACTGTAGAAATGTGTGGCCGCACTATAGACGAACGTCGTCTATTTCAGACAGTCGAACTCAGTGAACGAGAAAGCAGTCGAATCAGATAAGGTGGCTTGTCCATGCCTTATGTTCGACGTATGATATCGCGATACAAAAGGATCATTCAGCCGGAATCATCACTGGTGTTCGTAAGATCACGAACCAACTCTATTCGAGATAGGTAGTCATAGTGTCTTGCTAGAGACCGCCTATGACTTGTATACCCGAAATAGGGATTTCAGGTTATACTGCTATGTCGAATGAGCCTACAGGGTCACACACGCAGGGAAGGACAAAAACACGAGAGAAAACAACGGAAAACCGAGTCGGACGGGTCAAGACCCGACGGTCCGGATGCGTGGTCCGTCCGTTCTGGGAAGCAGAACGGACGGTCCACGACAACACGCAGACCGTCCATTCTATGAGGATAGAACGGACGGT
>NW_010965010.1:42732-58817 GCF_000463585.1 Tarenaya hassleriana
GCCCAAGCCTAAGCCCGGTAAGGGTGACTGTCATTACTGCGGAGTGTTTGGACACTGGAAGCGTAATTGTCACCTTTACTTGGAGGATCTGCAGGATCAGAAGCTTGGTGAAGCTTCTGCCTCAGGTATTCATGTTATAGAAGCTAACATCTGTACTATATCTTCGTGGGTATTGGATACCGGAAGTGCCTCACACATTTGTGGAAATGTGCAGGGACTAAGAAGAAGTAGGATGCTGGCTAAGGGAGAAGCGGATCTACGCGTCGGCAATGGAGCAAGAGTTGCTGCATTGTGTGTTGGCGTTTACGATTTGCATCTTCCTTGTGGACTTGTTTTAGAGCTTAGTAATTGTTACTATGTTCCTGCGATTAGCAGAAATATTATTTCTATTTCATGTCTGGATTTGGATGGTTTTCGATTTGTGATTGAGAACTCGAGTTTGATGATTTATCGAGACGATATTTACTATGGTAATGGTTATCTAGTTAATGGTTTATATGTCTTGAATGATCAGCCTTCGAACTCGACGTCATCCATCTATAGCGTGAGTACTAAACGGTTTAAGCCGAACGACTTAAACCCGACCTTCCTCTGGCATTGTCGTCTAGGCCATATAAACGAGAAGCGCATACAGAACCTTCATTCTGAAGGTCTTCTGGATTCATTTGACTTTGAGTCTCTTGAATCTTGCGAGTCTTGTTTAATGGGCAAGATGACAAAGCATCCTTTCAAGGGGAAAGGACAGAGAGCGACAGAGTTATTGGAACTGATACATAGTGATGTATGCGGACCAATGAGCTGTCCAGCTAGAGGAGGTTATCTGTACTTCGTTACGTTCACTGATGATTTCAGACGATACGATTATGTCTATTTGATGAGACATAAGTCTGAAACACTTGAAGTGTTCAAGGCTTTCAGAAACAAAGTGCAGAACCAGCTTGGCAAGACGATCAAGACACTTCGATCCGATCGTGGTGGCGAGTATATGAGCCAAGAGTTCACTGACTATCTGGTTGATTGTGGTATTGTATCACAATTAACTCCTCCTGGAACGCCACAATGGAACGGCGTGTCAGAACGGAGGAACCGAACACTGTTAGACATGGTTCGGTCTATGATGAGTCAGACAGATCTTCCGAAGTCCTTTTGGAACTATGCTTTAGAGACCGCTGCGTATTTGCTGAACAGGAGTCCAACGAAGTCGGCTGAAACGACACCATATGAGATATGGACAGGGAAGCGTCCCGCGTTATCGTTTGTCAGAATTTGGGGTTGCGACGCTTACGTGAAGCGTCAGATGACTGATAAGTTATCCTCCAAATCTGATAAGTGTTTATTTGTAGGCTACCCTAAGGAAACTAAGGGTTACTACTTCTACACTCCGGCAGAGAACAAAGTGTTCATTGCCAGGAATGCGACTTTTATGGAGCGAGAGTTCGTCTCCAAAAGAGTCAGTGGGAGTAGGATCGAACTTGAGAAAGTTCGAGAGCAGCAAGTAGACGCTGAGCCGAGTGAACAAGTTGAAGAAGTTCAACCTGCTTCACTGCCCGCTGTGACTCAACCTTTGACGAGTGAACCTCGGAGATCAGGCAGGATTCGCCAAGAGCCAACGAGATATGGATTTCTCGTGACTGGGAATGAGGAACTCATGTTATTAGAACATGACGAGCCCACCACATACCCAGAGGCAATGGCGAATCCGGACTCCGAAAAATGGCGCGAGGCTATGAAGTCCGAGATGCAATCCATGTCAGACAACCAAGTATGGACTCTGGTTGATGCATCTGAAGGGATAAAACCCATCGGATGCAAGTGGATCTTCAAGAAGAAGACCGACATGGATGGCAACGTGCACACGTATAAGGCACGACTTGTGGCGAAAGGATTCCGTCAATTTCAGATTTGTTATTGAGAACAAAGGTCTATCCATTTATAGAGGTGATTTATTCTATGGTAAAGGTTACCAGTTTAATAGCCTTTATGTTTTGGATGACGAACCGTCAAGATACAGGTCAATCTATAACGTTTGTACCAAACGGTTTAAGCCGATTCATGGTATTGACTATGATGAGACTTTTTCGCCCGTAGTTATGCTGAAGTCCATCAGGATCCTACTTGCCATAGCCGCATATTATGACTATGAGATATGGCAAATGGATGTCAAGACCGCGTTCCTTAACGGGAATTTGACCGAGGATGTGTACATGACACAACCCGAAGGTTTTGTCGATCCGAGGAACCCGAGGATGGTGTGCAAGCTTCAGAGGTCCATTTATGGACTGAAGCAGGCTTCGAGGAGCTGGAACCTTCGCTTTGATGAGACAATCAAAAAGTTTGGTTTCTCACAGAACGAAGACGAGCCATGTGTTTACAAGAAGGTTAGTGGGAGCACAGTAGTTTTTCTGGTGCTGTATGTGGATGACATTCTCCTTATAGGGAATGACGTTCCTACCTTGCAAGATGTTAAGTCTTGGCTAGGAACGCAGTTTTCTATGAAGGACCTAGGAGAAGCGGCCTATATTCTAGGAATAAAGATCTATAGAGATAGATCGAGGCGTCTTCTAGGATTGTGTCAGAGTACTTACATCGATAAGGTCTTGAAACGGTTCAAGATGCAAGATTCCAAGAAAGGAACCTTACCGATGAGCAGTGGCACAGTTCTCTGCAAGAGTCAGTGTCCTACGACACCTGATGAGCGAGAACGCATGGATCGGATTCCATATGCTTCGGCAATTGGATCCATCATGTATGCCATGCTTTGTACTCGACCGGATGTATCCTACGCGTTGAGCATTACGAGTAGATACCAGTCAGATCCAGGTGAGTCGCACTGGATCGCCGTCAAGAACATCCTGAAGTACTTGAGAAGGACTAAGGATGTGTTCTTGGTATACGGTGGGTCGGAAGACGAGCTCGCTGTAAGAGGTTACACTGATGCTAGTTTTCAGTCAGACCCGGATGACTACAGATCGCAGTCTGGCTATGTTTTCTGTTTGAACGGAGGCGCTGTTAGCTGGAAGAGTTCCAAGCAGGCGACCGTTGCAGATTCTACTACAGAAGCTGAGTATATTGTAGCGTCGGACGCAGCAAAGGAAGCTGTTTGGATCAGAAAGTTTGCTGGTGACTTGGGTGTCATTCCGAGTGCTGATAGCCCCATTGCTCTGTATTGTGACAACAATGGAGCGATTGCACAAGCGAACGAACCCAGATCCCATCAACGATCCAAACACATACTCAGCCGATTTCACCTTATCAGGGAGATTATAGACAGAGGAGACGTGCACATTTGCAGAGTGTCGACAGATGACAACATTGTCGATCCGTTGACGAAGCCTCTCCGTTCGTCGAAGCATGAGGGTCATGTTAGGGATATGGATATTAGATGTTTAGCAGTTCATGATTAGAGCAAGTGGGAGATTGTTGGTTTAGTGCTCTATGATGTACTGATTATGAGCTTTGTTCCGATACATTCGATGTATTGATACTTTCTATGTGGTTTTATGAGAGTATTTTATTCATTACATGTTCTTGCATGCTAGATCTGTTATGAAATCCATGTATCATTAGGAATAATACTAAACTCCCTAGTCTTGTGTCGTTATGGGAATAACGACATAATAAGACTAGTATGATGTGTGATTAATGATCATAGCGTTGATAATAGGTTTTGATACAATCACAGTCATAGGTATTCGTTGGAGAACGGAATGAAATCTCGAGACTTAGAACTCGTTTTTGGATCTCCAAAAACCCTCTCTTTTCTGCCAAAAGTCGGCTGCTCAAAGTCTCTCTCGAATTAGGGTTCTAATCACTTTCTTATAAAGTGATTTGAATACGTTAAACGTCCTGCGTAACAGGAGGATTATAAAGGCGTGTATCAGGTACGAAACGAATCATGTACTGGATTGTAGATAGTCAAGACGGGATTTGTACCTCTCATAAAAGAGAGAGATATCGCTGGGCCCCTCGTGTGAGCGAGACTTAGAAATGTGTGGCCGCACTATAGACGAACGTCGTCTATTTTAGACAGTCGAACTCAGTGAACGAGAAAGCAGTCGAATCAGATAAGGTGGCTTGTCCATGCCTTATGTTCGACGTATGATATCGCGATACAAAAGGATCATCAGCCGGAATCATCACTGGTGTTCGTAAGATCACGAACCAACTCTATTCGAGATAGGTAGTCATAGTGTCTTGCTAGAGACCGCCTATGACTTGTATACCCGAAACAGGGATTTCGGGTTATACTGCTATGTCGAATGAGCCTACAGGGTCACACACGCAGGGAAGGACAAAAACACGAGAGAAAACGACGGAAAACCGAGTCGGACGGGTCAAGACCCGACGGTCCGGATGCGTGGTCCGTCCGTTCTGGGAAGCAGAACGGACGGTCCACGACAACACGCAGACAGTCCGTTCTATGAGGATAGAACGGACGGTCCGCACAACGTAGACCGTCCGTTCTGCCTTACTGGAACGGACGGTCCACGTGCAATTCTGGACCGTCCGTTCCAGGTTCCGGTTTTCCGAAAATTAAACCGAAATTAGGGTTAAATCACTTTATAAGAAAGTGATTAGAACCCTAATTCGAGAGAGACTTTGAGCAGCCGACTTTTGGCAGAAAAGAGAGGGTTTTTGGAGATCCAAAAACGAGTTCTAAGTCTCGAGATTTCTCGGTGCACATATCGAATAGAGATTCGAGTCCTAGCAGACAAGTTCCAATCGTTGGAATCCATCCCGAGGTGTGGATACGTGTAGAGGGCGAGGTATTCTTCCTGCCTTTCGTGATCAAACGACTTCTTCAGTTGATACAGGCCCCGGATCGATTGAGGTAAGCGTTCTAACGTTTCTACGAATTCAATAGCAGCATGGTTCTAGGGTTCTATAAATTTTTGTTTTACTTCCGTTGCACAAACCCTAGAATCGATCTCTTAGGAATTAGATTCGCTCATGAGATCCCAGGAAACCCAACAGTAATGAGAGATGAATCTATACCTGGAGTTTCTTTAGAAGCCATTGCTCTTTTGACTCAGAGTCTGCAGAAGTCGGCCATCTTTTGTATCTTGACCCAACTTTCAAGTCCTCGGATCATCCTACAATGTATCTAATAATCCCATGATCTCCAATCTTATTTGAATCTTCTCTTTCTACAAGACAAAGTCATTATTGCCATCAAACTTTTCTACATCGAGTTTCTAAACTGACATGGCCATTTTCTTCTTCTTTCTCCAGTGATTTCAGAATTGCCTTCTTTCCCGATTTTTCGAAACAGGATCTGATACCACTTGTACTAACACCAACCCTTCCGTCGATGTTGAACCCTCTTGTCATGCAAGAATGGAATCCACAAACACTCATGATTGCTTGCGTCTCTCGTTTGCAGATTTCCGAAAAGACAGAACGAAAAAGAAAAGAACACGCAATGTTTACGAGTTCGGTATGTACAGTGTGTTCATACCTACATCTTGGGAGAGATGAAGATTTCACTAGTGATTATGGTGTTACAGAGTTTCAAGTTACAGAGTGTTATACAGACTTATATCTTAGGGAATTATATCGAAGATCGGTATATACTTGCAGATGCTTCTTGTTCTTGTTCTCTGTCTTTAACATCTTTAAACCAAATTTCCTATGATGCCCTTTGCATTATTCTTTACAAGACCCATTGAACCCTCCATTGCGAATTCTCTCAACCTTATCTTCTTCAACTGACAGGTTTATCAGGCGCCTCACATATAGGAATTATTTTTCCACCAAATTATAAGTTTGGAAATTTTTACGAGTTTTTCCCTAAAAATATTTTAACAACTATGATATTGTGTTTCATTATACTATTCTTTCACAATTTGATTGTAAAAGATTAATCTCGTTTTTATTAAATGTTAACAAATCACCTTTTCCGGTTAAATAGATGAAAAAAATAAATTTTTTAATATACATATTAAACAAAACCTCGTAAGCTAAAGCCTACACAGGAATATCCATCCAAAATTTAGCTCTATAGGAACACTTGTGGCGTTTTTATAATACTATATAATGTTTTTGGTAATAAAAAAGGAAAAGTAAAGAGGAAAAGTGATATTTGATTTGTGTGGAATGATGATGTTGGTTTTTTCGTACTCTAAATTTGTTCTTTCTTAATTTTCTTGTATAAACGACTAGTTACTAACACTGATGTATTTATATGACACATCTTCATAATTTGGTATTTTTTGTGATGTTTTCCTATTAAAATTTATCATAAGTATTTAGATATTCTCTTTTTGATCTTATAATAATTGTAATCTTTTTATCACTTAAATGTCAATACAATAAAATTAAATATATATTAGATTTTCCATGATCAAACATTATGATAATCCAAGGAAATAAATGTATACTAATTAGGCTTAACATGGAAATATTTTCCCTTACTTTTTTTTATCGGCATACAACTAGTTACCAAAATTGATATATTTATACATCACATATTCATAATTTGGTATATTCTATTTTTATGAGATTTTCCTATTACAAATTATCAAAAGTATTTAGGTATGCTCGTTGGTATCATATAATATTTGTAATCTTTTTATCATTTAATTACGATTCAATGAGAATAAATGTATATTAGATTCCAATTATGGTGATTCTGATAATCAAAGGAAATAAATGCATACTAATTATAAAAAGTTACCTTTTCTTTGTATGAACATATATATAAGTTCACAAGGACTTGATGAAAATCATACTTAATAATATATACAAGCTTCGTAAAGCATTGCAAAACTAAAAATCAATGGCGTCAAAGGGAATGCTTTGTGTGTTTCTCATTCTCTTCTCTATATGTGAGTAATTAATTATTTTTAAAGTCAAGAATTTCAAACCTTGTTTTTTTAATAACATATAAAATGAAACGTAAAATATATTTTTGTCTTGTAGTAATCAAGATGCAACTAAAATTTTGAATTTTTATATTTGATTTGGGTGAATAGTTTTAAACTTTCTTATAGTTATATACAGATATTATTTCAAATATCAAGAAATCGTTATGTATTTCCCTATTAATTTTATGCTGAATAGTTTTGAATTTTCATATTTCAAATATAAAGAAACATTTTTGTATATCTCTATTAATTTTAACTGAATTTTCATGATCAATATGTATGTCGTCGCTTGATTAAAATTATATATATATATATATATATATATATATATATGTATGTGATTCACTTGTATCCTAACCGGCTTTGAACGCTTTACGTATTTGTAGATACACTGAAGAAAGCAGAAGCAAGAGTAATGTGTGAGAATTATCAAAATAATGGAGGCTGCGTTCAGGCAACCTTAGAGGAAGATCACAAGCTTAACGCTAAAGGAGATTGCGTAAAAAATGATGACTGTCTATGGTTTTGTGCAAAAAAGTGGAAGTTGTTCATGCGGTGTGTTAATGGTCGTTGTCATTGCCATAATGATTAAGGGAAAATATTTGCAAGTGGTCTACATAAATGAATAAAAACGTTTTGTTACATTTACAAGTGTTTTGTTATATACTTTTAGTCTTTTTCATTTTAAATTTTGCATGGTCATTAATGAACCTTAAGATAAAACCATATTATAAAGTTTAATATCATTCTCGGCATAAAACTATCATACAAACCTTATTTATAATTGTGTACAAGTTAACAAATCCATGTCATTTTTTTAAATTTAAATTATCAAAGCATACTAAATAAATATTTAGGTTTCTCAAAGAGCTTCATGCATATAAATAAAAAGTAAATAGCGAAACCAAACAGACCAAAGGCAAATCTCATAACAAAATCTGTTCGCTTTTTTTTTTTTACTTATTCTTGTAAAGCCATATCGATAGTTTTATTCTACAACACTACTACTAATTCATGTTCATATATTCATCATTGAAACAATGAAAAAAATAAACGATCTAATGTTTTGGAAGAATGAATTTTCATTTTAATTTGTGGTACATACAGAAAGGACATATATATACATGTGTATGTTACGTTTAAGGTAACTAAATGACATAAAATAAGGAGGAGATTAAGGCGCAATATAGAAACAGAAGTATCAAAGAGATATCAGGAAGATATTCTTCCATTACGCCCTCGCAAGATGCGGCTCGTGTGCGAGACCAATCTTGACCTGAAAAAGATCGAAATGTGCCCGAGGCAGCAGCTTGGTGAGTGAGTCTGCGAGTTGATCTTGAGTAAAGAACCGTCTTTTACTAGCCCGCGAATGAAGTGATTGTTGGTTGTAATGCTCTACGATGATCCGTGATATGACATTTTGACTATGTATTGATTCATTGGTTTATGAATGCATTACTTTTCCCGTTATATGATTAGCATGTTTGTTATATTACGGTAAATATCCTTGAATCATTGCAGATGATTCTAAATTCCCTGGTCAGTTATCATTGTGGGAACAATGATGAATTAAGACCAGCATGATGTGTGATAGATGATTATGATCATATGCATTAGATGCAAATCACAATCATGGGTTCTCGTTTGGAACGAGTTACTGGATGACCCGCATGAGATTGTCACATGGACATGAGTCATGACTTGAATCTCATACAACGGTTCGTTCTTGGATCCTCAGACCTGAGATGTCTAGAGTATCTGATATGAGGAGTGACGTGTCTTGACTGCGTCAAACGTCGTCTTTAACCGGATGATCATAACGGCATTGCTCATATACGTTCACGAATCATATGCAGATAGTACACATGCAATACGGGACTTGTCACCTCCTACGCAGGAGAGATGTCGCTGGGCCCCTCGTGGAAATCGGACTGTGAAAATGCGTGGCCACGCTATAGATGAATGTACATCTATTTTATCAGTCGGTTTGCCTAGACGAGTAAGCGGTTGAACTTGAAGGGTGGCTCATACCATGCCCTTGTTCAACATACGACATCGTGAGACAAAGGATCAGAACTCGAACTATTGCTGGCTTTGTTAGATCACCTCTAACTCTATTCTAGGGGGTGGTCATGGCATCTTGCTAGAGGCTAACTATGACTTGTGGTTCGGGAAAGGGTTTCCGAAACCACTACCACTTCGAATGGGCCTACAGAGTCACACACCATTAGGGATGGATCACACGTGAAGAGAACAACGCGAGAAAAGAGCGACGAAGCGATCTGGAAGAGTTCCGCTGAGGAACGTTCGTTCCGCTGAGGAACGGACGGACCGTTCCGCAAGCACCAGACCGTCCGTTCCACGTAGAAATATGGACCGTCCGTTCTGCGTAGAAAGTCAGAACGTCCGTTCCAGGTCTGGAACGGACGGTCTCGGACTTGGACCTGATGGTAAGGATGGGATGAGGAACATGCAGTGATAGCGTATCACTATCCCATACTCATCTAGGAATCACATAGGATGTGATTGACAAAGTGTTGTCTACCTAAATAGCATGGTTTTGAGCGTCATGCCCTAGCTGACTCAAAAGCATGTGAAATATGGATCCTAGCTCACTTGGAAACTCATTGAGGGTGTTTTTCTTAGTGGGAGCCTGTCATATTGCATCTATTATCTGTGTTAGTAAGTGTACTAAGTGACTTGCATATTTTCTGTCTGTTTGTTTGTCTTTTTCTGTAGTGTATATCTGTTGCAGGAATCTGGTTAATCTCACCATGCGATCTATCCTTATGAAGGATAAGCCTCTGACCAAGGCTTCTGGATCGATCATTGATGCTTATTGGAAGCATGAGGATGATGATCTGGACGTGTCCAGCTTGATGCTTGGAAAGATGTCTTCGGAATTGCGTGAGCAATTAGATGACATGGACAATTCATTGATGGATGATCAGTTGAATATGTCATTCCAAGAGAAAGCTGGGAGCCAAGGGAAGAATGATATGGTGATTGTTGGAAAGAGTTCCAGCAAGAGGAAGCGTTCCAAAGGTAAGGGCAAAAGGAAATTGACAAGTGTTGTCACTAAGCCTAAGTCCAAACCCAAGAAGGAAGAGTGTTATTTCTGTCATGCCATTGGGCATTGGTATAGAGATTGCAGACTCTACCTGGAAGATCAGAGGAAGAAGAAGCTTGCAGAAGCTTCAATTTCCGGTATCTTCATTATAGAGGCCAACTTGTGTACTTCTTCTTCATGGGTATTAGATACCGGATGTGCCTCGCACATTTGTGCAAATGTGCAGGGACTGCGAGGAAGTAGACAATTGGCAAAGGGAGAAGTAGATCTCCGTGTCGGGAATGGAGCAAAAGTTGCTGCATTGATCGTCGGGACTTATGATCTGACTTTACCTTCTGGCCTTGTATTGGAGTTGCATGATTGTTATTTTGTACCTGCCATCAGTAGGAACATCATATCGATTTCATGCTTAGACTCAGATGGTTTCAGATTTGTTATTGAGAACAAATGTCTGTCCATTTATAGAGGCGATTTATTCTATGGTAAAGGTTACCAGTTTAATGGCCTTTATATTTTGGAAGATGAACCATCTGGATACAGGTCGATCTATAATGTTAGTACCAAGCGGTTTAAGCCGAACGACTTAAATCCGACCTATCTCTGGCATTGTCGACTTGGTCACATCAATGAGAAACGCATTGCGAAGCTTCATTCTGATGGACTTCTTGATTCTTTTGATTATGAGTCAATTGAATCGTGCGATTCTTGTTTGATGGGCAAGATGACAAAATCTCCTTTTTCTATAAAAGGAGAAAGGGCTACAGAGTTGTTAGAACTCATACATAGTGATGTATGCGGTCCTATGAGCTCTCCCGCTAGAGGAGGTTATCTGTACTTTGTTACGTTTACTGATGATTTCAGTAGGTACGGTTATGTCTACTTGATGAGACATAAGTCTGAAACGCTTGAATTGTTCAAGATTTTCAGAAACGAGGTACAGAACCAACTTGGCAAGACGATCAAGTTGCTTCGATCTGATCGAGGTGGCGAGTATATGAGCCAAGAGTTCATTGACTATCTGGCAGATTGTGGGATTGTCTCACAGCTGACTCCACCTGGAACGCCAGAATGGAATGGCGTTTCCGAGAGGAGGAACCGAACCTTATTGGATATGGTACGGTCTATGATGAGTCAGGTCGATCTTCCTAAATCCTTCTGGGGCTACGCTCTGGAAACGGCTGCGCTTATACTGAACAACTGTCCAACAAAGTCGGTTCAGAAGACTCCATATGAGATATGGACTGGGAAGCGTCCCAGGTTAGCATTCATGAAGATTTGGGGATGTGACGTTTACGTGAAACGTCTTGCTTCTGATAAGCTATCTGCCAAGTCTGATAAATGCATATTTGTGGGTTACCCTAAGGAAACTAAAGGGTACTGGTTCTACAACCCATCTGAGAACAAAGTGTTTGTTGCTCGGAATGGATCTTTCTTGGAGAGAGAGTTCGTCTCCAAGAGAGTTAGTGGGAGTAGAATAGATCTCGAAGAAGTTCGAGAACCACAAATAGTCGAAGAACCGAACGAACAGGTCGAAACAGTCCAACCTGTATCACGAGTTGTTGAGACAGCACCTCCTAGTGAACCTCGGAGATCTGGTAGAATTCGCCAAGAGCCTACAAGATATGGTTTTCTTGTGACTGGAAACGATGAACTCATGTTGTTAGAACATGACGAGCCTACGTCGTATTCAGAGGCTGTGGCGAGTTCCGATTCCGAGAAATGGCACCAGGCCATGGAGTCTGAGATGCAATCCATGTACGACAACAAAGTGTGGACTTTGGTCGATTCATTCGATGGTATTAAGACCATTGGATGTAAGTGGGTTTTCAAGAAGAAAACCGACATGGATGGCATCGTGCATACCTATAAGGCACGACTCGTTGCGAAAGGGTTTCGGCAGATTCATGGTATAGACTATGATGAAACCTTTTCACCAGTTGTGATGCTTAAATCCATACGGATTCTGCTGGCCATAGCTGCGTATTATGACTACGAGATATGGCAGATGGACGTCAAGACCGCATTCCTTAACGGGAATTTGCTCGAGGATGTGTACATGACACAACCCGAGGGTTTTGTCGATCCTAAGAGTCCGAGGAAGGTGTGTAAGCTTCAGAGATCCATTTATGGACTGAAGCAGGCTTCGAGGAGCTGGAATCTTCGATTTGACGAGGCAGTCAAAACGTTTGGCTTCCTGCAAAACGAAGATGAGCCATGCGTTTACAAGAAGGTCAGTGGGAGCGCAGTGGTCTTCCTTGTACTTTATGTGGATGATATATTGCTCATCGGAAATGACATTCCTACCTTGCAAGGAGTAAAATCCTGGCTAGGATCGGTCTTTTCGATGAAGGACTTAGGAGAAGCCGCCTATATTCTAGGAATCAAGATCTATAGAGATAGATCGAGAAGGCTTCTTGGTCTAAGTCAGAGTACATACATTGACAAGGTCTTGAATCGGTTCAAGATGCAAGACTCTAAGAGGGGTGCCTTGCCAATGGGACATGATGTGGCTCTTAGCAAGACTCAGTGTCCAAGGACACAGGATGAGCAAGAGCGCATGAGTAGGATTCCATATGCCTCGGCAATTGGATCCATCATGTACGCCATGTTATGTACTCGTCCGGATGTATCATATGCATTGAGTATGACTAGTAGATATCAGTCTACACCAGGTGAGGCTCACTGGATTGCGGTCAAGAACATCCTTAAGTACTTGAGAAGGACTAAGGATTTGTTCCTGGTATATGGCGGATTGGAAGACGAGCTCGCTATAAAGGGTTATACCGATGCTAGTTTCCAAACCGACAGAGATGACTTCAGATCGCAGTCATCACAATCATGGGTTCTCGTTTGGAACGAGTTACTGGATGACCCGCATGAGATTGTCACATGGACACGAGTCATGACTTGAATCTCATACAGCGGTTCGTTCTTAGATCCTCAGACCTGAGATGTCTAGAGTATCTGATATGAGGAGTGACGTGTCTTGACTGCTTCTTGAACCGATTCAAGACCTTGTCAATGTATATACTCTGACTTAGATCAAGAAGCCTTCTCGATCTATCTCTATAGATCTTGATTCCTAGAATATAGGCGGCTTCTCCTAAGTCCTTCATCGAAAAGACCGATCCTAGCCAGGATTTTACTCCTTGCAAGGTAGGAATGTCATTTCCGATGAGCAATATATCATCCACATAAAGTACAAGGAAGACCACTGCGCTCCCACTGACCTTCTTGTAAACGCATGGCTCATCTTCGTTTCGCACGCAGCCCAATGATTCGACGGCCTCGTCAAATCGAAGATTCCAGCTCCTCGAAGACTGCTTCAATCCATAAATTGATCTCTGAAGCTTGCACACCTTCCTCGGACTCTTAGGATCAACAAAACCCTCGGGTTGTGTCATGTACACATCCTCGAGCAAATTCCCGTTAAGGAATGCGGTCTTGACGTCCATCTGCCATATCTCGTAGTCATAATACGCAGCTATGGCCAGCAGAATCCGTATGGATTTAAGCATCACAACTGGTGAAAAGGTTTCATCATAGTCTATACCATGAATCTGCCGAAACCCTTTCGCGACGAGTCGTGCCTTATAGGTATGCAAGATGCCATCCATGTCGGTTTTCTTCTTGAAAACCCACTTACATCCAATGGTCTTAATACCATCGAATGAGTCGACCAAAGTCCATACTTTGTTGTCGTACATGGACTGCATCTCAGACTCCATGGCCTGGTGCCATTTCTCGGAATCGGAACTCGCAAAAGCCTCTGAATACGACGTAGGCTCGTCATGTTCTAACAACATGAGTTCGTCGTTTCCAGTCACAAGAAAACCATATCTTGTAGGCTCTTGGCGAATTCTACCAGATCTCCGAGGTTCACTAGGAGGTGCTGTCTCAACAACTTGTGACACAGGTTGAACTGATTCGCCCTGTTCACTCGGTTCCTCGACTATTTGTGGTTCTCGAACTTCTTCGAGATCTATTCTACTCCCACTAACTCTCTTGGAGACGAACTCTCTCTCCAAGAAAGATCCATTCCGAGCAACAAACACTTTGTTCTCAGATGGGTTGTAGAACCAGTACCCTTTAGTTTCCTTAGGGTAACCCACAAATATGCATTTATCAGACTTGGCGGATAGCTTATCAGAAGCAAGACGTTTCACGTAAACGTCACATCCCCAAATCTTCATGAATGCTAACCTGGGACGCTTCCCAGTCCATATCTCATATGGAGTCTTCTGAACCGACTTTGTTGGACAGTTGTTCAGTATAAGCGCTGCAGTTTCCAAAGCATATCCCCAGAAGGATTTAGGAAGATCGACCTGACTCATCATAGACCGTACCATATCCAATAAGGTTCGGTTCCTCCTCTCGGAAACGCCATTCCATTGTGGCGTTCCAGGTGGAGTCAGCTGTGAGACAATCCCACAATCTGCCAGATAGTCAGTGAACTCTTGGCTCATATACTCGCCACCTCGATCAGATCGAAGCAACTTGATCGTCTTGCCAAGTTGGTTCTGCACCTCGTTTCTGAAAGTCTTGAACAATTCAAGCGTTTCAGACTTATGTCTCATCAAGTAGACATAACCGTACCTACTGAAATCATCAGTAAACGTAACAAAGTACAGATAACCTCCTCTAGCGGGAGAGCTCATAGGACCGCATACATCACTATGTATGAGTTCTAGCAACTCCGTAGCCCGTTCTCCTTTTCTAGTAAAAGGAGATTTTGTCATCTTGCCCATCAAACAGGAATCGCATGATTCGATTGATTCATAATCAAAAGAATCAAGAAGTCCATCAGAATGAAGCTTCGCAATGCGTTTCTCATTGATGTGACCAAGTCGACAATGCCAGAGATAGGTCGGATTTAAGTCGTTCGACTTAAACCGCTTGGTACTAACATTATAGATCGACCTGTATCCAGATGGTTCATCTTCCAAAATATAAAGGCCATTAAACTGGTAACCTTTACCATAGAATAAATCGCCTCTATAAATGGACAGACATTTGTTCTCAATAACAAATCTGAAACCATCCGAGTCTAAACATGAAATCGATATAATGTTCTGATAGCCCCACCGTTCAGGCAGCAGATCGCAGTCAGGTTACGTTTTCTGCCTAAACGGTGGGGCTATTAGTTGGAAGAGTTCCAAACAGCCAACCATTGCAGATTCGACTTCAGAAGCCGAGTACATAGCAGCATCGGATGCAGCTAAAGAAGCTGTTTGGATCAGGGAATTTGTGGGAGACCTGGGGGTCATTCCTAGCGTTGCAGATCCCATTGACTTGTACTGTGACAACAATGGTGCGATCGCACAAGCAAAGGAACCCCGGTCACACCAGAGATCCAAACACATACTCAGGCGATTTCACTTGATTAGGGAAATCATCGACAGAGGAGACGTGAAGATAAGCAGAGTGTCGACAGATGATAATATTGCCGACCCGTTGACGAAGCCTCTCCCTTCGTCAAAGCATGATGGTCATGTTATGGGTATGGGGATTAGAAGCTTGTAGGATAGATCATAGAGCATAGTGGGAGATTGTTGGTTGTAATGCTCTAGGATGATCCGTGATATGACATTTTGACTTTGTATTGATTCATTGATTTATGAATGCATTACTTTTCCCGTTATATGATTAGCATGTTTGTTATATTACGGTAAATATCCTTGAATCATTGCAGATGATTCTAAATTCCCTGGTCAGTTATCATTGTGGGAACAATGATGAATTAAGACCAGCATGATGTGTGATAGATGATTATGATCATATGCATTAGATGCAAATCACAATCATGGGTTCTCGTTTGGAACGAGTTACTGGATGACCCGCATGAGATTGTCACATGGACACGAGTCATGACTTGAATCTCATACAGCGGTTCGTTCTTGGATCCTCAGACCTGAGATGTCTAGAGTATCTGATATGAGGAGTGACGTGTCTTGACTGCGTCAAACGTCGTCTTTAACCGGATGATCATAACGGCGTTGCTCAGATACGTTCACGAATCATATGCAGATAGTAGACATGCAATACGGGACTTGTCACCTCCTACGCAGGAGAGATGTCGCTGGGCCCCTCGTGGAAATCGGACTGTGAAAATGCGTGGCCACGCTATAGATGAAGTTGCATCTATTTTA
>NW_010965010.1:59151-71119 GCF_000463585.1 Tarenaya hassleriana
CATGGCTGGACCGTCCGTTCCAGGCCTGGAACGGACGGTCCGACTTACGGGCAGTTTTCGGTTTTCGCGTTTTAAGGGTTTTGGGCAATCCTAATTAATATGAGAGCCGCCACAAACCCTAAAATAAGAACCTCATACGTCCAAGACACTGATGAGAGCTTAGAGAAGCTTGATTTTGAGTTCTAGTGATTGGAATATCGATTCCAAGTCAAGGACATCGGTTTTTTTTCTCTTCACGAATCCTAGCAGATACGTTCCAAAGCGTTGGAATTCATCCCGCCGGTGTGGATACGTGTAGAGGAGTTGTGCTTTCAACTCTTGGTGATTAAAACAGGCCCTGGATCGATTGATACTTCCAGATCTTGAAAGAACGAGGTAAGTATTCGAATCCCACGACGATATACACGATTGTTCGGGTTATTGCACAATTGGTTTTTGTGTGACGTTTGGCTAGGTTTAGATCTTTCCTTCCGCTGCATGAAACCTAGAAACCAAACCCTAGATCGATGAGATCGCATGCTAGGAACCCGAAGGGAACCCCAACAGTGATAGTCAATTGCCACATGTTTCATCCTTGAGTGGAATACCGGGTTGGCACAAAGGTAAGTAACACCAACATTGTCGTAATAAATGACCGGTTGCGAGGTGATCCCGAGCTCCGAAAGCAAAGAGGATAGCCAACGTAATTCAGCAGCTGTAGAGGCAACATATTTTATTCAGATTCCGTTGAGGACCGCGCAACCGTGCATTGCTTTTTCGAAGACCATTAGATGGGATGGCGACCAAGGTAGACCATGTGACTACTAGTCGAGGTGAAATCATCTCGGTTCCCACTCCAATCAGCATCCGAAAAAGCATGGAGATGAATGGAGTTGTTGGAACAAAAGTTCTGTAATTTTTTATTCAAAAAGATAGCTTCATCTTTACAAATGAGAAACAAAAGTGTTTAAGTAAGAAAACATTCAACACATCATAAAGTCTATAACAATATGCAACTCGTGTGCATTAATGATGATAGGTGGCAGATTACGACTGTTGTAGGCTTTGCCTTGCTACCCAAGAAGCTTCCCCTTTAGTGACTTGTGTTAGAAGTAGCTTCTGAATGCAATACGAAGATGTTTTGAGTAGCTCGAGTGTCTTTGGCGGAAGAGAACATCGTGTCCTCTTCATTCGACTTCGTCAATGCGTGATGGAAGAATGCATTGAGTTGTGTTTGGAGTGCTTGTGTCTTGGCTCGGGTGATCGGAGGTTCGGCACACACTTGGGCAGTCGATGAACGTGACTTTGGCTCAAGTCAGGTGGTGTTCTCGGTCGAAGGGACAACATATGTTGGAAGTGAACGTGCAACCTGTGGCCTGCACGAGTACTCCATCTCAAGGTCATCTATGCTCTCCTCCGAAGCAGCCTCCATGTCTCCATTCCGAGCAACATCCAAGCTTCCATTCCGAGCAACATCCTCCAAGCTACCGATGTCCTCATCAGCCTCTAGCAAGACGCCATGACCACCCACCTTGAATCGAGTTAGAGGTGATCTAACCAAGGCATTAATAGTTCGAGTTTTGATCATTTGTCTCAGAATATCATATGTTGAACAAGGGCATGATATGAGTGATGGATATGATGCTCTGACCACGATCAGTTTGCGAAACTGATTATAAATCCATTGGATGGATTTAGGTGGCCCAATGGGCCCATATGATATGTAATAAGGCTAATGGGCTTTAATAATCTTAATAATTAAGTGAAGGCCCATTAGGCCTAATGGGTTTAATGAAACCCTAATCATCTTTATAATTATGTTTAGGGAAACATAATTAAGAGACAATTCTTTTCGTCCTTTCTCTCTCAGTTCGGCCGCCATCTCTCTCTCTCCCGGGATCGTCCCGGTTTTTATTCCCGTCCTCCAGATCGCGTTCTAGCAGACGCAAGCCCGTGAGTGTGAACTAACTGTAGAGAGCGCTTGATTTCAGCGTTTGTGATAGGTCTTTGGATCGAAACATGTTGGTATATCGATACCTTTATCATTATATGCAGGATCTGTGATTAGGTTTCGTTTTATATATTCCGCTGTGTGAAACCCGAGATTGGAACCCTAGAAACCGTTATGAACGCATGTTTAGGGATCTCCAAAACCCCAACAGTGGCATCATAGCCTGGTTGGCGTATAATTGAAACCTGTTTCATGTTTGATTTGAGTTTAAAATCGGTTTTGAATGAGATGGATCAAATATGTGTTCTCTGTATTGTTTGGATTTGTCAAACGAATTGATGTTTTTGAAAACAATCAATTGTTTGGTTCGATTTGGTTGTACCTGTTGGGATTCCTAGGATCTCGCTAGCAATTCATAATCCTAGAGATCCGGTTCTAGGGTTCATGTAGCGAAAGGTGAAAAACAAAAATTTTCTAAATCAAAACCCTAAAACCGAATATGCATGATTGTAGATCTATAGAAGAAACATTAACCTCAAACAATCCGGGGCCTGTACTCACAGCTGAATCGTTGATCACAAGAAGACATGAAGTTTACCAAGCCCTCTACACGTATCCACACGTCGGGAACGATTCCAGCGCTTGGAACTTGATGACATCGGTTTTTGACGTTATTTTCCTACGGTTTTAGTTGCATTTCACCCGTCTTTTCCGTGCAAATCTAGCATTTAGGCCACATTTTGTCCACAAATACCGTTTGGAGCTTAATCGGACCAAGTGGACGATCACAGACGAGTTAAAGAAGGTCACGGACGTGTCACGGGTGAGAAAAGGACTTCAAAGCGGAACAGGAAGAATATCAATGTTGAGAACATCGATATCGACATTTTCTAACATCGATATCGACATTTCTCAACATCAATATCGACGTTTTCAGCTACCTCGAGATCAGAATTTCAGATTTTCCGATCTAGATATTCCCGAACATCGATATCGATGTTTCATACCTCGAGATCTGAGCAGTCCAAATATCGACCTTTCACAACGTTGATATCGACCTTCCAAAACCTCGAGATCTTGACACTTTGGGAGAATATCGATGTTAGAATCCATGTCTATAAAAAGACTGTACGAAAACCGAGGAGGGGTTCGACACTTTTCACATTTTTCGATACTTTTTTTATATTTTTCGATTCTAGATATTTTTGGGGACGAATTGGAGTGGAGATTGCTACATTTCATTTTTCAAGGATGGATTCTTCATACTATAAGTCTTCTATTCCTTTTTCTATTGAAATGTTGTATGAATCCATGTCTACTTTGCTTTTCTCCATGATGTGTGAGTAGTTTACTTGTTGTAGGCTAGAGAATCTAGCCATGTTATGGAATTATCAATGTGTTTAAACGGTTGAATGTATGTCTAAGTTAGATCCAGTTTCATGAATTGAACGTAATGCTTTCTTAGGATTGATCACCCTATAGAATTGAATTTGGATTAGTTAATTGCAAAGGAATTTGGATAAATTAATACCGAAATTCGTTCATAAGATAGGTTCAATTATTAATTCTGAACGCATAGGTTGGACTTGATAAAGAATTCTTAATTCGACCTAGGAACTATGATATATGACGTTAATGTTTCTAACGTAGACCTAAAGATGCGGAAACTGATAGGAAACCGTTAGTTAGAGAACGAAGATCCCTGACCGGACGCATTCTAGGATAGAGGCTAGAGTTTTCTGAATCGACCTTAGACTGCAAACCAACCACATCTATTTAGATATTCCGTAGTATCGATGAACCCCCGAACCTACAGTGCCTTTAATTATAGTTTTCTACCAACAACCCAACTACCTTGTCATCGACCTGCGCTAGAATCACAATCGATACCATCACCTCTCGGTCCCTGAATTCGACCATGGTTCTACATCGAATCCATACCCTTGCGGAATCGGCTTAGTCTAGGTATTTATTACTTGACTACCCACTCACCTAGATTGGCACGATCAAGGTTTTGGCTGCGTTGCAGGGACTGAGATTCAGTCTTGGTGTCAGTTAGATTCTAGTTTCCACCACTATCTACTTTCTTTCCACCACCATCAGATTCCCTTCTTTTGGGAGTCGAGACTTAAATTCCTTTGGTTTATGACCAGGAGACGTGGAAGTCAAACTATGCTTCCTCCTGATCTAGAAATCGAAAGATCTCTTCAACTCCTGAGGCAACGAAGGAGATTGGAAGCAATGGAAGACAACAGAAATGTTGGAGACCATCCTGCGCACAACGCTGCTCCACCGAGAGCAATCGAGCGAAACGAAGCGCTTACTTTTGGAGGCTACACTGCTCCAAAGCATACTCCACTACTTTCTTGCATTCATAGACCGGAAAACGGGCGAACCCGCCTCGATCTACAACGTGCTTTTATCCAGATGTTATACAAGAGTGCTTTTAGAGGTAACTCTATCGAGGACCCCAACTTGCATTTGACCCAGTTTAAATCTCTCTGTCAATCCGTCAGAGTAGCGAACGAAGTTACAACTGAGGAAGTGCTACTTCTTGCTTTCCCTTTCTCTTTATCGGAAAAAGCACACGAATGGCTCTATGCTCTGCCAGCAGACTCGATCCATACTTGGGATCAACTTGCTGACAAATTCATAAACAGATTTTTTCCTGCTCATAAGACCCAACTTGCGAAGAACAAGATTAATTCCTTCTCGCAAGAACATGGAGAATCCTTGGGTGAAACATGGGAACGATTCAAGGAATACCAAAGAGCATGCCCTCATCATAACTTTGATAGATACTACTTTCTGTCAACTTTCCTGAATGGATTGAGGGATGAGATAAGGTTCTACATTAGCTGCGCCAGCGGAGGTAGCCTTAAAAAACCTTCGATGAGCTGGAAGAACTAATCGAGCGTATGGCTAGCGATAGAATCATACCAACTGAGTTTTCAAGAAAAAGGGGTAATGTAGAGAACGTCAGTGAAGTATAGGCTCTCAAGGCCGAATTAGCTGAACTGAAGATGCAGGACTATTCATCGAACCGTAACGCCTTAGGCGAAATATCATATCAGTTTAGTGGAGACCAGTCCATCTTCTCTCAAGAACAAGGGGTTGAGGATGTTAACTATGTTGCTAACAATCTATATGTTATAATCCTGGCTGGAGGAATCATCCTAACTTCTCTTATAAGAGCAACAATTACCAAAATGCTCCTCAAGAGAACAGGAACCGAACGTTCCAAAACTCGGGACCATTCCAAGGTCAAACTTTCCAACAGAGACCTTACCGTTTCAAGGATACCAAGGGTATCAAGGAAACCAACAATTTAGATGTCAACAACAACAACAACCTCAGCAAAAGTTGGATTAGACCCCCGATATCAAGTCGATGCTCGAAACGCTCCTGCAAGGGCAAGCATCTATGAGCAACACAATGCAACAGATGGTCACAGAACAAAGTGATTTAAAGAAGCAAATCCAAGGGATATAGTCCCATGTCAAGCTTCTAGATAACAAGGTAGCGCAACTTGCAGCTAATTAAGCCTAGTAGGACGCAGGGTACATTACCTGGTAAGCCTGAGTAAAATCCTCGTAAGCAATGTAACGATGTCTATGAAAATGACAACGAAGTTTATGGAACAAGGAATATCATTGCTGAACAAAGGAGAGTCTATCTAGAGAAGCAAAGGAATCTGATCGTAGAGGAACCGGAGGACGTATACGGTCCACTGCCTCTACAACCACCTCCTATACCATTCCTGCAGCGATTGCAGCGTATTCCGTTAGTAGACGGCAAGCTCACAAAATTCGCTGAATATGTGGGAAAAGATGGAAATCGCCCAACCCTTACAAGAAACTATAGCACAAACACCATCTTATGAGAAATTTCTTAAAGACACACTGATTTGTGAATCCAAGGGATTCAAAGGTTAGTTTTCTCTATTGAAGCTCTTCATCGAGCATGTTTGGTATGTGGGTGGTTCAACCCGGTTTTGAATGCCATTTCCGGTGCACAAATCCGCGGACCTGATCCAAGGACGGTTGTGAACTATACGGGATGTGCACGACATGACCCAACAACCCATTGGTAGGGTACTCGTTAAAGCATCAATCATCCGTGTGTAGGTTTTGCCTACGCGAGGTGCACCGGGTTGTCTTTGTGAGGTGGGATGAAAGAGATAATTTGGTATAGGTTTCGCCTACGCGAGGTGTACCAAGTTATTTCATTCCATGAAATCGAATATGGTTTAGGCTTAATTGAGTCATCAAAAGGGTTTTGGATTCAATGGTACAAGATGAGATACAACATGCAATAATATGTGATAGTATGATCTCATGATTGCGAGGAATCACATTGGATGTGATTGACACATTATGTGTCTACCTAATTAGCATAATCTTATTGGGTAATGCCAAAACAAACTTAAGGATTATGTTCTTAAATTGGGATCTGTTGGGGTTCGCTACGGGATTCTAGCATGCGATCATATCGTTCTAGGGTTTGGTTTCTAGATTTTAGGCAGTGGAAGAAGAATCTAAACCTAACCAAACGTCACATGCAACCAAACGTGCAAAAAAACCCGAAAGACCGTGTATATCACCGAGGGAATCGTTACTTACCTCGTTCCCAATGAAATTTGAAGCAAATCTCGATCTGGGGCCTATTCTTAATCACCTAGGAATGAAGTTACAATCCCTCTACACGGATCCACACCGTCGAGAAGGATTACAAATACTTTGGGAAGTCCTTTTGGGGCTATGCTTTAGAGACCGCTGCGTACCTGCTGAATAGGAGTCCAACGAAGGCGGCTGAAATGATGCCATATGAGATATGGACGGGGAAGCGTCCCACATTGTCATTTGTCAGAATTTGGGGTTGCGACGCTTACGTGAAGCGTCAGATGACTGATAAGTTATCCTCCAAATCTTATAAGTGTTTATTTGTAGGCTACCCTAAGGAAACTAAGGGTTACTACTTCTACATTCCGGCAGAGAAGAAGGTGTTCATTGCCAGGAATGCGACTTTTATGGAGCGATAGTTCATCTCCAAAAGAGTCAGTGGGAGTAGGATCGAACTTGAGGAATTCGAGAGCAACAAGTAGACGCTGAGCCGAGTGAACAAGTTGAAGACGTTCAATCTGTTTCACTGCCAGTTGTGATTCAACCTTGGAATAGTGAACCTCGGAGATCAGGCAGGATTCGCCAAGAGCCTGTGAGATACGGATTTCTCGTAATTGGGAATGAGGAACTCATGTTATTAGAACATGACGAGCCTATCACAACCCAGAGGCCATGGCGAGTCCCGATTCCGAGAAATGGCGCGAGGCTGTGAAGTCCGAGATGCAATCCATATCAGACAACCAAGAATGGACTCTGGTTGATGCATCTAAAGGGATAAAACCCATCGGATGCAAGTGGATCTTCAAGAAGAAGACCGACATGGATGGCAACGTGCATATGTTTAAGGCACGACTTGTGGCGAAAGGATTCCGTCAAATTCATGGTATTGACTATGATGAGACCTTTTCGCCTGTAGTTATGCTGAAGTCCATCGGGATCCTGCTTGCCATAGCCACATATTACGACTATGTGATATGGCAAATGGATGTCAAGACCGCGTTCCTTAACGGGAACTTGATCGAGGATGTGTACATGACACAACCCGAAGGTTTTGTCGATCCAAGGAATCCGAGGATGGTGTGCAAGCTTCAGAGGTTCATTTATGGACTGAAGCAGGCTTCGAGGAGCTGGAACCTTCGTTTTGATGAGACAATCAAAAGGTTTGGTTTCTCACAAAACGAAGACGAGCCATGTGTTTACAAGAAGGCTAGTGGGAGCACAATTGTATTTCTAGTGTTGTACGTGGATGACATTCTCCTAATAGGGAATGACGTTCCTACCTTGCAAGACGTTAAGTCTTGGCTAGGAATGCAGTTTTCTATGAAGGACCTAGGAGAAGCGGCCTATATTTTAGGCATAAAGATCTATAGAGATAGATCGAGGCGACTTCTAGGATTGAGTCAGTGTACTTACATCGATAAGGTCTTGAAACGGTTCCAGATGCAAGATTCCAAGAAAAGAACCTTACCGATGAGCAGTGGCATAGTTCTCTGCAAGAGTCAGTGTCCTACGATACCTGATGAGCGAGAACGCATGGATCGGATTCCATATGCTTCGGCAATTGGATCGATCATGTATGCCATGCTTTGTACTCGACTGGATGTATCCTATGCGTTGAGCATTACGAGTAGATACCAGTCAGATCCAGATAAGTCACACTGGATCGCCGTCAAGAACATCCTGAAACACTTGAGAAGGACTAAGGATGTGTTCTTGGTATACGGTGGGTCGGAAGACGAGCTCGCTGTAAAGGGTTACACCGATGCTAGTTTCCAGTCAGACCCGGATGACTACAGATCGTAGTCTAGCTATGTTTTCTGCTTGAACGGAGGCGCTGTTAGCTGGAAGAGTTCCAAACAAGCGACCGTTGCAGATTTGACTACAGAAGCTGAGTGTATTGCAGCGTCGGACGCAGTAAAGGAAGCTGTTTGGAACAGGAAGTTTGTTGGCGACTTGGGTGTCATTCCTGGTGCTGATAGCCCCATTGCTCTGTACCCAGATCCCATCAACGATCCAAACACATACTCAGACGATTTCACCTTATCAAGGAGATCATAGAAAGAGGAGACGTGCACATTTGCAGAATGTCGACAGATGACAACATTGCCGATTCGTTGACGAAGCCTCTCCCTTCTCGAAGCATGAGGGTCATGTTAGGGACATGGGCATTAGATGTTTAGCAGTACATGATTAGAGAAAGTGGGAGATTGTTGGTTTAGTGCTCTATGATGTATTGTTTGCGAGCTTTCTTTGGATACATTTGATGTATTGATACTTTCTATAGTTTTATGAAAGTGTTTGATTCATTACATGTTGTGCATACTAGATATGTTGTGAAATCCATGTATTGTTATGAACATTACTAAACTCCCTAGTCATGTATCATTGTGGGAATAATGATATACTAAGACTAGTATGATGTGTGATTGATGATCATATAGATGATCATAGGTATTGGATATGATCACAGTCATAGGTATTCGTTGGAGAACGGAATACTGGATTGACCCGCATGTGATTGTCACATGGAGTAGCGTCATGACTTGAATCTCATATGGCGGTTCCATGATTGGATCCTTAGACCTGAGATATCTACGGAATCCAACATGAGGAGTTGCGTGCTTTGAATACGTCAAACGTCCTGCGTAACAGGAGGACTATAAAGGCGTGTATCAGGTACGAAACGAATCATGTACTGGATTGTAGATAGTCAAGACGGGATTTTTACCTCTCGTAAAAGAGAGAGATATTGCTGGGCCCCTCGTGTGAGCGAGACTATAGAAATGTGTGGCCGCACTATAGACGAATGTCGTCTATTTCAGACAGTCGAACTCAGTGAACGAGAAAGCAGTCGAATCAGATAAGGTGGCTTGTCCATGCCTTATGTTCGACATATGATATCGCGATACAAAAGGATCATCAACCGGAATCATCATTGGCGTTCGTAAGATCACGAACAAACTGTATTCGAGATAGATAGTCATAGTGTCTTGTTAGAGACCGCCTATGACTTGTATATCCGAAATAGAGATTTCGGGTTATACTGCTATATCGAATGAGCCTACAGGGTCACACACGCAGGGAAGGACAATACGCACGAGAAAACGACGAAAACCCGAGACGGAAGGGTCTGGAACGGACGAACCAGAAGGGCGGACCCAGGTCCAGACCCGACGGTCCAGAACGCAGTCCGTCCGTTCTAGAAGGTCTGGAACGGACGGTCCGTTGAAGCAAACCGTCCGTTTTGGCTTGTTGGAACAGACGGTCCATCAGACAACCAAGAATGGACTCTGGTTGATGCATCTAAATTTTTCGAAAATTAGACCGAATTAGAGTTAAATCACCTTATAAGAAGGAGATTAAAACCCTAATTGAGGAAGAGACTTTTTGGAGTGGTCTGGTACAGACTTTTGAGAGCTTTTGGGTAAGATCCAAAGAGTTCTAAGAGTTCCAAGTCTCATTTTCTCGAAGCGCGAAACCGAATAGCTGATTCTGGTCCTAACAGACAAGTTCCAACCGTTGGAATCCATCCCGAGGTGTGGATACGTGTAGAGGGCGAGGTATTCTTCATCCCTTTCGTGATTCTTCAATTGATACAGGCCCCGGATCGATTGAGGTAAGCGTTTTAACGTTTCTACGATTCATAGAAGCATGGTTCTAGGGTTTCATTCAATTTTTTTTTTATATCCGCTGCCAAACCCTAGAATCGATCTCTTGGGAATAGGATTCGCTCTAGAGATCGCAGGAAACTCTTCAGATTGAGTTATGTAACAAGACTTAGATATGTGGAGGCTTGAATCATGAATTAACTCGAGAAAACGGAACAAAAAACGGATTTGAAATGAGCGAAAAATCAGATCAAGATGAAAATTTTCGTCTGATTTCTGCCCAGAATCACGCGGTCTGGCGGACCAAAAGTTGGTAAGCCCAGACCACAAGTTCGGACTCAGACAGACCAGTTTGCCGGACCGAAAGAGGGAAAAGTCGAACCAAACAGTCTTGGTCTGGCGGACCAAAATGTTGGTCCGGCGGACCAGACGTGCGTTTGGTCCGACGAAGCGTTTTCTTGTCCGTATGCTCCTCTGACTCGTCTGGTCCGGCTGACCAAGTGCCGGTCAGCCCGGGACCACACGAAGTCAGATCAGGCGGACCAAGAGCTGGTCCGAGAGAGGAAGCTGCGGACTGAAGTGTTTGGTCCGGCTGACCAAATGTTGGTCAGCCCCAGACCAACACTTCAGTCCGAGCAGACCGAGCCTGGTCCGTGTGCGAGAAGAAGCTGAGTCTTGGTGTTGGTCCGGCGGACCAGGTGTTGGTCAGCCCCGGACCAACCCAAGTTACTCCGCCGATTCTTCTCTGGTCCGAGCTGACTCCGAAGACTGAGTTAGGTTTGGTCCGGCGGACCAAAATTTGGTCAGCCCCGGACCAACCAACTGTTTTCGGATTTTCGCGTATTCTGAATTCGATTCGGTTAAGTAATGGTTACTTGACTGAGTTAATCATGATTGTTGTTAATTTATGACTTAATTATGTAGAGGCTCTATATGAATTAAGTGCATAAAACTTAATCAAGTATAGGAGTTACTTGATTGAGTGGGAGTTTCGGGACTTAGTTTACTAAGCTGAATAGACGGTCTATTCGGGTTAAGTAACAGAGTCGGATCAAAATATAATTGTTATATTTTGATCAATCGAGAATAGAGCTATTACAAGTAGAGTTCTTGCCAAGACCTTGGTAATTCGTGTATAGGACATGCCAAAGTTGTGCATACCGGATTATTTAAGTGAGACAAGGATTGAGAAATTGTGCTTCTCATTTCTCGAAAGTAATAAGCTGCTTCTTGATAACGATAAAATCCCTCATTATAATTTCAAGCTTATACCGCCCATGTTTCGAGCACTTGTCAAGGCTTCGATCGTCTGTGTATGGGTCATGCCAGAGCTGAGTATACCAGACAATCTTTGTGAGACAAGATGGAGAAATGGTGATTCTCATATGTTCGAAAATGGTTTGGCTTGAGTTGGGTTATCAAGTTGGACTTGGACCTAACGGTATAGCTGGGACTAGAAATATGCGATAGTATAATGATATTATTTTCCCATAAACGATCTAAGAGTCACATTGGATGTGATTGACATTTGATGTCTACCTAAATAGCATAGCCTTGAGCGTCATGCCAAAGCTGACTCAAGCTATGTGAAATATGGATCTTAACCTGCTAAGAAAATTAATAGAGGGTTATTTTTCTTAGTGGGAGTTTATCTCATAGTTGCATCATGTCATCCGTGATAGTAATTGTACTATAATTAGTATTGTACTAATTGATATTGCATATTGTGTTGTTCTGTTTATCTCTGGAGGACATGGCGACAGGTGGTAGTGTACCAACCGTGTCATTGCGATCTATCCTTGAGAAGG
>NW_010965010.1:71229-77774 GCF_000463585.1 Tarenaya hassleriana
CGTTCGTGATGCTTGGTTGAAGCATCAGAACGACGACCTGGAGGTCTCTTGCCTCATGCTTGGGACAACGTCTCCTGAACTGCAGCGACAGTTTGAGGGCGTCAACGCCTTTGATTTGCTCGAGCAGTTGAAGACTATGTTCCAAGAGCATGCGCGTGTTGAGAAATGCAACACGTTGAAGAACCTGCTTGCATGTCGTATGACGACAGGGCAATCGGTTAGCGCTCATGTTCTTAAGATGAAGGGTCATCTTGAAGAACTTGAGCGTTATGGCTTGAGGATTGACAGGGAGTTGGCTGCTGACTTTGTGCTCCAGTCTCTTCCAGAATGCTATGATCAGTTCATCATCAGCTATCATATGCATGGCATGGATAAGACATTGACCGAACTGCATGGGATGCTCAAAATAGCCGAGACGAGCCTTAAGGTCGAAAAGAACGTGCTCGTTATTTCGAAGAGTTCAAAAAATCGGAAACGTTCCAAGGGAAAGGGCAAAGGCAAGGCAAGTAGGGCAAATGTTGCCAACAAGGCCAAGCCTAAACTCGAGAAAGGAGAGTGCCATTTCTGCCATGAAATTGGTCATTGGAAAAGAAATTGCAAACTCTTCTTGGAAGATCTGAAGAAGAAGAAGTTTGCTGAAGCTTCTACTTCAGGTATTTACGTTATCAAAGCTAACGTATTCACTTCTTCATCCTGGGTATTGGATACCGGATGTGCCTCACACATTTGTGGAAATGTGCAGGGTCTCAGAAGAAGTAGGGGGTTGGCTCGAGGTGAAGTGGATCTACGCATCGGGAATGGAGCAAAGGTTGCTGCATTGGTTGTCGGCGTTTATGATTTATCTTTACCGTCTGGACGGGTTGGCTCGAGGTGAAGTGGATCTACGCATCGGGAATGGAGCAAAGGTTGCTGCATTGGTTGTCGGCGTTTATGATTTATCTTTACCGTCTGGACTGGTTATAGAACTAAGTAATTGTTACTTTGTGCCTGCTATAAGCAAAAACATCATTTCTATTTCCTGTTTGGATTTGGATGGTTTCCGGTTTGTTATTGAGAATAAGAACCTGATGATGTTCAAAGACGATATCTATTATGGTAATGGTTACCTTGTGAATGGATTGTATGTCTTGAACGTTCAACCTTCCGATTCCATGTCCGTGTATAATGTAAATGCGAAGAGGCTTAAGTCGAACAACTTAAACTCGACCTATCTCTGGCATTGTCGTTTGGGCTACATCAATGAGAAACGCATAAGAAACTCCTCTCCGAAGGATTTCTAGATTCTTTCGATTATGAATCGATTGAAGCATGCAAATCTTGTCTGATGGGTAAAATGGCAAAGTCTCCTTTTAGTGGAAAAGGAAATACATAGCGATGTATGTGGGCCCATGAGCTTACCCGCTATAGGAGGTTATTTGTATTTCATCACATTTACTGATGATTTCAACAGATTCGGTTATGTCTATTTGATGAGACATAAGTCTGAAACTCTTGAAATGTTCAAGGCTTTCAGAAACGAAATACAAAACCAGCTTAGCAAGACTATTAAGGCATTGCGATCGGATCGCAGTGGCGAATATATGAGCCAAGAGTTCACTGACTATCTGGTAGACTGTGGAATTGTTTCACAGTTGACCCCTCCTGGACCGCCACAGTGGAATGGCGTGTCTGAACGGAGGAACCGCACCCTATTAGATATGGTACGGTCTATGATGAGTCAGGCTGATCTTCGAAAGTCTTTCTGAGGTTACGCCTTAGAGACTGCTGCTTTCATACTGAACAGGAGTCCAACGGAAACGGTTCAGAAGACTCCATATGAGATATGGACTGGGAAGCGTCTCAGTTTGTCTTTCTTGAAGATTTGAGGATGTGACGTTTACGTGAAACGTCAGGCTTCTGATAAGCTATCCGCCAAATCGGACAAGTGTTTGTTTGTAGGATACCCTAAGGAAACTAAGGGGTACTACTTCTACAACCCGGTCAAGAATAAAGTGTTTATTGCTCAAAATGGGAAATTCCTGGAGAGAGAGTTTGTCTCTAGGGGAATTAGTGGGAGTAGAATTTATCTCGAAGAAGTTCGAGAACTACAGACAGACGCTGGACCGAGTGAGCAAGTTGAAGATGTTCAACCTGTATCACAAGGACGTGAGACTCCGCCTGATACTTGTGAACCTCTGAGATCAGGGAGAGTTCTCCTAGAGCCTACGAGACTGGTAGTGATGAACGCATGTTATTGGAACATGACGAGCCTACATCATATCCAGAGGCTATGGCGAGTTCCGACTCGGAGAAATGGCACGAGGCTATGAAGTCTGAGATGCAATCCATGTACGACAACAAAGTATGGACTTTGGTCGATGCATCCGAAGGGGTAAAACCCATAGGATGTAAGTGGGTTTTCAAGAAGAAAACCGACATGGATGGCAACGTGCATACCTATAAGGCAGATTGGTGGCGAAAGGGTTTCGGCAAATTCATGGTATTGACTATGATGAAACCTTCTCGTCCGTCGTGATGCTTAAATCCATCAGGATTCTGCTTGCCATAGCTGCATATTATGACTATGAGATATGGCAAATGGATGTCAAGACTGCGTTCTTTAACGGTAACCTACTCGAGGATGTGTATATGATATAACCCGAGGGTTTTGTCGATCCAGAGAGTCGGGGAAGGTGTGCAAGCTTCAGAGGTCCATTTATGGACTGAAGCATGCTTCAAGAAGCTGGAATCTTCGATTTGATGAGACAATCAAACAGTTTGGTTTCTCTCAAAACGAGGATGAGCCATGTGTTTACAAGAAGGCCAGTGGGAGCACGGTTGTTTTCCTGGTGCTATACGTGGATGATATCCTGCTCATAGGAAACGATGTTCCTACCTTGCAAGACGTTAAGTCTTGGCTAGGAACACAGTTCTCTATGAAGGACTTAGGGGAAGCTGCCTATGTCCTAGGCATCAAGATCTATAGAGATAGATCTCGAAAACTTCTTGCCTTAAGTCAAAGTACATACATCGACAAAGTTCTGAATCGGTTCAGAATGCAAGAGTCGAAGAGAGGACTCTTGCCGATGTGTCATGGTGTTGTTCTCAGCAAGACTCAGTGTCCTAAGACACGTGATGAGTGAGAACGCATGGATAGGATCCCATATACCTCGGCAATAGGATCTATCATGTATGCCATGTTATGTACTAGGCCAAATGTATCGTACGCGTTAAGCATTACGAGCAGATACCAGTCGGATCCAGATGAGTCACACTGGATCGCGGTCAAGAATATCCTTAAGTACTTGAGAAGGACTAAGGATTTATTCTTGATATATGGTGGATTGGAAGACGAGCTCGCTGTAAAGGGTTACACCGATGCTAGTTTCCAATCGGACCAAGATGACTACAGATCGCAATCAGACTATGTCGTCTGCTTGAATGGAGGCGCTGTTAGTTGGAAGAGTTCCAAACAGGCCACCATAGCAGATTCTACTACAGAGGCTGAGTACATTGCCGCATCAGATGCAGCGAAGGAAGCTGTTTGGATCAGGAAGTTTTTGGATGACCTGGGCGTTATTCCTAGCGTTGTGAACCCCATTTCGTTATACTGTGATAACAATGGGGCGATAGCACAAGCTAAGGAACCTAGGTCACACCAACGATCCAAACACATACTCAGACGATTTCACCTCATAAGGAAAATCGTAGACAGAGGCGATGTGCACATATGCAAGATATCGACGGATGACAACGTAGTCAATCCCTTGACGAAGCCTCTCCCTTCGTCAAAGCATGAGGGTCATGTTCGGGGAATGGGACTTAGATGCATTGTAGATCATACTTAGAGCAAGTGGGAGACTGATGGATGTGATGCTCTAGGATGATCATACGATATGAGAACTATGTATGATACGATGTATTTATTGGATGAATGCATTGTTTGTTCATTATTTATTTTGCATATTTGATAAATAATGACATCCATGGATCGTTATGAACGATCCTAAATTCCTTAGTCGTTTGTCATTGTGGGAGCAATGATGAATTAAGACTAATATGAGGTGTGATGGATGATCATAGTGATGATCATGAGTATTGGATACGGATCACGGTCATGAGTACTTGTTTGGAACAAGTGATTGGATGACTCGCGTGAGATTGTCGATTGGATTTAATCCATGACTTGAATCTCACTTGATGGTTCATTTTAGATCCTCAGACCTGAGATATCTATTGTATCCATCATGACGAGTAATGTACTTTGACTGTGTCAAACGTCGTCTTTAACCAGATGATTATAAAGGCATGGCTCGGGTACATTACGAATCATGTAGTGGATAGTAGATAGTCGAGATGGAACTTTGTCCCTCTCGAAAGAGAGAGACATCGCTTGGGCCCGTCGTAGGAGTAAGACTGTAGAAATGTATGGCCGCACTATAGATGAATGTCATCTATCTCTTACAGTCTACTCGGGATACGACAAAGCATTCGAACTATAAGTTCGATTATGATATCGTGAGACAAAGAGGATCATCGTTAGAGCTATCTCTGGCTTTTCAGTTAGATCACATCTAACTCTTTCCGATACGGGCAATCATAATGTCTTGTGATTTGTAAAGCGAGATTGGATCTCGCGTTTGTTGGGTTTTCCTGGGATCTCAAGAGCGAATCTAATTCCTAAGAGATCAGTTCTAGGGTTTGCACATCGGATGAAAAACAAAAATTTTGATGAAACCCTAAAACCTATCATGCATGATCTTGTAGAAACGTTAGAACGCTTACCTCAATCGATCTAGGGCCTGTCTCAATTGAAGAATCCGTTTGATCACGAAAGGGAGGAAGAGTACCTCGCCCTCTACACGTATCCACACCACGGGATAGATTCCAACGATTAGAACTTGTCTGCTAGGACACGAATCTGCTATTCGATTTTATGCGCTACACGTATCCACACGGCGGAAAGGATTCCAATGGGGCTATCAGCACTAGGAATGACACCCAAGTCTCCAACAAACTTCCTGATCCAAACAGCTTCCTTTGATGCGTCCGACGCTACAATATACTCAGCTTCTGTAGTAGAATCTGCAACGGTCGCCTGCTTGGAACTCTTCCAGCTAACAGCACCTCCGTTCAAGCAGAAAACATAGCCAGACTGCGATCTGTAGTCATCCGGGTCTGACTGGAAACTAGCATCGGTGTAACCTCTTACAGCGAGCTCGTCTTCCGACCCACCGTATACCAAGAACACATCCTTGGTCCTTCTCAAGTACTTCAGGATGTTCTTGACGGCGATCCAGTGTGACTCACCTGGATCTGACTGAAATCTACTCGTAATGCTCAACGCGTAGGATACATCCGGTCGAGTACAAACCATGGCATACATGATGGATCTAATTGCCAAAGCATATGGAATCTGATCCATGCGTTCTCGCTCATCAGATGTCGTAGGACACTGACTCTTGCAGAGAACTGTGCCACTGCTCATCGGTAAGGTTCCTTTCTTGGAATCTTGCATCTTGAACCGTTTCAAGACCTTATCGATGTAAGTACTCTGATACAATCCTAGAAGACGCCTCGATCTATCTCTATAGATCTTTATGCCTAAAATATAGGCCGCTTCTCCTAGGTCCTTCATAGAAAACTGCGTTCCTAGCCAAGACTTAACGTCTTGCAAGGTAGGAACATCATTCCCTATAAGGAGAATGTCATCCACGTACAACACCAGAAAAACTACTGTGCTCCCACTAACCTTCTTGTAAACACATGGCTCGTCCTCGTTCTGTGAGAAACCAAACTTTTTGATTGTCTCATCAAAACGAAGGTTCCAGCTCCTCGAAACCTGCTTCAGTCCATAAATGGACCTCTGAAGCTTGCACACCATCCTCGGGTTCCTCGGATCGACAAAACCTTCGGGTTGTGTCATGTACACATCCTCAGTCAAGTTCCCGTTAAGGAACGCGGTCTTGACATCCATTTGCCATATCTCATAGTCGTAATATGCGGCTATGGCAAGTAGGATCCTGATGGACTTCAGCATAACTACGGACGAAAACGTCTCATCATAGTCAATACCATGAATCTGACGGAATCCTTTCGCCACAAGTCGTGCCTTATACGTGTGCACGTTGCCATCCATGTCGGTCTTCTTCTGGAAGATCCACTTGCATCTGGTTTAGTGCTCTATGATGTAATGATTATGAGCTTTGTTCAGATACATTCGATGTATTGATACTTTCTATATGTTTTTTTATGAGAGTATCTTGTTCATTACATGTTCCTGCATGCTAGATCTGTTATGAAATCCATGTATCATTATGAATGATACTAAACTCCCTAGTCTTGTGTCATTATGGGAATAACGACATAATAAGACTAGTATGATGTGTGATTGATGATCACATAGATGATCATAGATATTGGATACGATCAAATCATAGGTATTCGTTGCAGAACGAAATACTGGACTGACCCGCATGAGATTGTCACATGGACTAGCGTCATGACTTGAATCTCATACGACGATTCCATGATTGGATCCTAAGACCTGAGATATCTACGGAATC
>NW_010965010.1:84359-84562 GCF_000463585.1 Tarenaya hassleriana
TTCATTAAAATTTTTGTTTTATATCCGCTGCGCAAACCCTAGAATCGATCTCTTAGGAATTAGATTCGCTCATGAGATCCCGGGAAACCCAACACCACTTGCATCCGATGGGTTTTATCTCCTTCAGATGCATCAACCAGAGTCCATACTTGGTTGTCTGACATGGATTGCATCTCGGACTTCATAGCCTCGCGCCATTTCTC
>NW_010965010.1:84650-85613 GCF_000463585.1 Tarenaya hassleriana
ATGGCGAATCCTGCCTGATCTCCGAGGTTCACTTGTCGAAGGTTGAGTCTCAACTGGCAGTGAAACAGGTTGAACTTCTTCAACTCCATAGCCTCTGGGTGTGTGGTAGGCTGGTCATGTTCTAATAACATGAGTTCCTCATTCCCAGTCACGAGAAATCCGTATCTCACAGGCTCATGGCGAATCCTGCCTGATCTCCGAGGTTCACTTGTCGAAGGTTGAGTCTCAACTGGCAGTGAAACAGGTTGAACTTCTTCAACTTGTTCACTCGGCTCAACGTCTACTTGCTGCTCTCGAATTTCCTCAAGTTCGATCCTACTCCCACTGACTCTTTTGGAGATGAACTCTCGCTCCATAAAAGTCGCATTCCTGGCAATGAAAACTTTGTTCTCTGCCGGAATATAGAAGTAGTAACCCTTAGTTTCCTTAGGGGTAGCCTACAAATAAACACTTATCAGATTTGGAGGATAACTTATCAGTTATCTGATGCTTCATGTAAGCGTCGCAACCCCTAATTCTGACAAACGACAACGTGGGACGCTTCCCCGTCCATATCTCATATGGCGTCGTTTCAGCCGACTTCGTTGGACTCCTGTTCAGCTGTCTGACTCATCATTGACCGAATCATGTCTAACAGTGTTCGGTTCCTCCGTTCAGACACGCCATTCCACTGCGGCGTTCCAGGAGGAGTTAATTGTGATACAATACCACAATCAACAAGATAGTCAGTGAACTCTTGGCTCATATACTCGCCACCACGATCGGATCAAAGTGTCTTGATCGTCTTGCCAAGCTGGTTCTGTACTTCGTTTCTGAAAGCCTTGAACATTTCAAGTGTTTCAGACTTATGTCTCATCAAATAGACATAACCGTATCGACTGAAATCATCAGTGAACATAACGAAATACAGATAACCTCCTCTAGCTGGACAGCTCATTGGTCCGCATACATCACTATGTATCA
>NW_010965010.1:86533-87042 GCF_000463585.1 Tarenaya hassleriana
CTTGCTGGAGTTTTTCTCAACAGTAAGCACAGTCTTGGGCACCACGATATCCTGCTCAGTCGATTTCAGCATCCCATGCAGTTCGGCTAAGCTCTTAGTCATCCCGTGCATATGGTACTGCATCACGAACTGGTTATCATCAGGATCAAGTCTGCAACCAAGTCACCATCGAAGTTCACTCCCATACGCTCAAGTTCCTCAACATTGTGGTGGTAGAGTTCCTTCCAGGACGTAAGACTTCTTATCGTGCTTGAGAACAATTCTCAAGTTCCGATACCAGTCTAAGAAGTTCGTCCCGGTCAGCTTATCCTTCTCAAGGATAGATCGCATCGTCAAACTCGGTACGCTACCGGTTGACGCCATGTCCTACAAAAAAGACAAACAGAAAATACAAAACAAATGCAGATTCTATTAATGATCAACTACCAGCTAGCCCATCAGCAATCAGTGTCTACATATCTATGATCTACTACCAGCTAGTCCATCATCAAACAATGACAACACAGATG
>NW_010965010.1:87443-89159 GCF_000463585.1 Tarenaya hassleriana
AACTCCAGCAAGAAGCGGCGGGGTAAAGCTAAAAAGAAGGCGGCGAAAAAGGCAAAAGTTGCCTCTACGTCCAAGCCTAAGCCCGATAAGGGTGACTGTCATTACTGCGGAGTGTCTGGACACTGGAAGCGTAATTGTCACCTTTACTTGGAGGATCTGAAGGATAAGAAGCTTGGTGAAGCTTCTGCCTCAGGTATTCATGTTATAGAAGTTAACATCTGTACTATATCTTCGTGGGTATTGGATACCGGAAGTGCCTCACACATTTGTGGAAATATGCAGGGACTAAGAAGAAGTAGGATGCTAGCTAAGGGAGAAGCGGATCTACGCGTCGGCAATGGAGCAAGAGTTGCTGCATTGTGTGTTGGCGTTTACGATTTGCATCTTCCTTCTGGACTTGTTTTAGAGCTTAGTAATTGTTACTATGTTCTTGCGATTAGCAGAAACATTATTTCTATTTCTTGTCTGGATTTGGATGGTTTTCGATTTGTGATTGAGAACTCGAGTTTGATGATTTATCGAGACGATATTTACTATGGTAATGGTTATCTAGTTAATGGTTTATACTCTTGAATGATCAGCCTTCAAACTCAATATCATCCATCTATAGCGTGAGTACTAAACGGTTTAAGCCGAACGACTTAAACCCGACCTTCCTCTGGCATTGTCGTCTAGGCCATATAAACGAGAAGCGCATTCAGAAGCTTCATTCTGAAGGTCTTCTGGATTCATTTGACTTTGAGTCTCTTGTATCTTGCGAGTCTTGTTTGATGGGCAAGATGACGAAGCATCCTTTCAAAGGGATAGGACAGAGAGCGACAGAGTTATTGGATCTGATACATAGTGATGTATGCGGACCAATGAGCTGTCCGGCTAGAGGAGGTTATCTGTATTTCGTTACGTTTACTGATGATTTCAGTCGATACGGTTATGTCTATTTGATGAGACATAAGTCTGAAACACTTGAAATGTTCAAGGCTTTCAGAAACGAAGTACAGAACCAGCTTGGCAAGACGATCAAGACACTTCGATCCGATCGTGGTGGCGAGTATATGAGCCAAGAGTTCACTGACTATCTAGTTGATTGTGGTATTGTATCACAATTAACTCCTCCTGGAACGCCACAATGGAACGGCGTGTCTGAATGGAGGAAACGAACACTGTTAGACATGGTTCGGTTAATGATGAGTCAGACAGATCTTCCGAAGTCCTTTTGGGGCTACGCTTTAGAGACCACTGCTTACCTGCTCAACACGAGTCCAACGAAGTCGGCTGAAACGACGCCATATGAGATATGGACGGGGAAACGTCCCGCGTTGTCGGTTGTCAGAATTTGGGGTTGCGACGCTTATGAGAAGCGTCAGATGACTGATAAGTTATCCTCCAAATCTGATAAGTGTTTATTTGTAGGCTACCCTAAGAAAACTAAGGGTTACTACTTCTACATTCCGGAAGAGAACAAGGTGTTCATTGCCAGGAATGCGACTTTTATGGAGCGAGAGTTCGTCTCCAAAAGAGTCAGTGGGAGTAGGATCGAACTTGAGGAAGTTCGAGAGCAGCAAGTAGACACTGAGCCGAGTGAACAAGTTGAAGAAGTTCAACCTGCTTCACTGCCCGCTGTGACTCAACCTTTGACGAGTGAAACTCAGAGATCAGGCAGGATTCGCCAAGAGCCAACGAAATATGGATTTCTCGTGACTGGGAATGAAGAACTCA
>NW_010965010.1:95451-99397 GCF_000463585.1 Tarenaya hassleriana
TCAACCCGGGCTACTCACTAAGCAGTTGTGCTTAGCCCTCGTGGTTTACATTTTTCAGATCACGAGGATTACGCCTAGCGCATCCGGCAGACGACGACCCGAGAGAGGCAGCATCATGTACGGGATTTACATTTTGGGTTACGAGACTTGTATTTCCCGCATTTTGTACGGCTAAATTATAACTATTCGGACATGTGTTATTTTGCGATACTGATCGCCTGTTGTATTTTCCGCTGTTTACTCTGGTTTGATTAAAAATGTTTTTGGATTTCGTGATTTTGCTTCCGCGACTTATTATTTTATTTTATATCGTCCATGTAGCACAGCCCGTATACTGTACATGGGTTACGGGTGTCACAGATTCGTTCTGACTCGACCGAGTCAGAGTTCTGACTCGGACCGAGTCAGAGTTCTGACTCGGACCGAGTCAATACTCAGAAAAAGTCTCTTTTCCCAAAGATTAGGGTTTCTAACTTATAAGGAGGTGTTGGACGCCGTCCTAAGTGTAGAACTCACTTTTTCAGAACCCTAAGAGAGAGAAAAAACTCAGAAGAAATCGTTTCTTTAATAGTTCTAGCTCCCGGGATTAGATCCCACTTCATATACTTCACAGATCCTAGCAGATCGGTTCCAAAAACGTTTGGAATCCTTCCCGTCGGTATGGATACGTGTAGAGGGACTGTAACTTCAGTCCTAGGTGATTAAACAGACCCCGGATCGACTCCTACTTCCGTTTCTTCAAGAAAGAGGTAAGTATTCGATTTCCACGGTGATATACACGATTATAAGGGGTTTTACGGATGAGTTTGGTTACGTGTGACATTTGACTAGGTTTAGATTATCCTTCCTCTGCATGAAACCTAGTAAACCAAACCCTAAATCGATATGATCGCATGCTAGGAATCCGTAGCGAAACTCAACTGTGGTATCAGAGTCTGGTTCTCTGTATATCGCCGTGTATGTTGCTTGCCTACATGATTTTAATGGTCGTTCTGACTCGACCGAGTCAGAGTTCTGACTCGGACCGAGTCAATACTCAGAAAAAGTCTCTTTTCCCAAAGATTAGGGTTTCTAACTTATAAGGAGGTGTTGGACGCCGTCCTAAGTGTAGAACTCACTTTTTCAGAACCCTAAGAGAGAGAAAAAACTCAGAAGAAATCGTTTCTTTAATAGTTCTAGCTCCCGCAATTAGATCCCACTTCATATACTTCAGAGATCCTAGCAGATCGGTTCCAAAAACGTTTGGAATCCTTCCCGTCGGTATGGATACGTGTAGAGGGACTGTAACTTCAGTCCTAGGTGATTAAACAGACCCCGGATCGACTCCTACTTCCGTTTCTTCAAGAAAGAGGTAAGTATTCGATTTCCACGGTGATATACACGATTATAAGGGGTTTTACGGATGAGTTTGGTTACGTGTGACATTTGACTAGGTTTAGATTATCCTTCCTCGGAACTCATGTTATTAGAACATGACGAACCTACCACATACCCAGAGGCTATGGCGAGTCCGGATTCCGAGAAATGGACTCTGGTTGATGCATCTGAAGGGATAAAACCCATCGGATGCAAGTGGATCTTCAAGAAGAAGACCGACATGGATGGCAACGTGCACACGTATAAGGCACGACTTGTGGCGAAAGGATTCCGTCAAATTCATGGTATTGACTATGATGAGACCTTTTCGCCCGTAGTTATGCTGAAGTCCATCAGGATCCTACTTGCCATAGCCGCATATTATGACTATGAGATATGGCAAATGGATGTCAAGACCGCGTTCCTTAACGGGCACTTGACCGAGGATGTGTACATGACACAACCCGAAGGTTTTGTCGATCCAAGGAACCCGAGGATGGTGTGCAAGCTTCAGAGGTCCATTTATGGGCTGAAGCAGGCTTCGAGAAGCTGGAACCTTCGCTTTGATGAGACAATAAAAAAGTTTGGTTTCTCACAGAACGAGGACCAGCCATCTGTTTACAAGAAGGTTAGTGGGAGCACAGTAGTTTTTCTGGTGTTTTACGTGGATGACATTCTCCTTATAGGGAATGACGTTCCTACCTTGCAAGACGTTAAGTCTTGGCTAGAAACGCAGTTTTCTATGAAGGACCTAGGAGAAACGGCCTATATTCTAGGCATCAAGATCTATAGAGATAGATCGAGACGTCTTCTAGGATTGTGTCAGAGTACTTACATCGATAAGGTCTTGAAACGGTTCAAGATGCAAGATCCCAAGAAAGGAACCTTACCGATGAGCAATGGCACAGTTCTCTGCAAGAGTCAGTGTCATACGACACCTGATGAGCGAGAACCCGTATCCTTGCGGTGAGTTGTGAATCGGGTTATATATTTTAGACTCGGTACACACGTATCACCTACGCATTGAGCATTACGAGTAGATACCAGTCAGATCCAGGTGAGTCGCACTGGATCGCCGTCAAGAACATCCTGAAGTACTTGAGAAGGACTAAGGATGTGTTCTTGGTATACGGTGGGTCGGAAGACGAGCTCGCTGTAAGAGGTTACACCGATGCTAGTTTCCAGTCAGACCCGGATGACTATAGATCACAGTCTGGCTATGTTTTCTGCTTTAACGGAGGTGCTGTTAGCTGGAAGAGTTCCAAGCAGGCGACCGTTGCAGATTCTACTACAGAAGCTGAGTATATTGCAGCGTCGGACGCAGCAAAGGAAGCTGTTTGGATCAGAAAATTTGTTGGTGATTTGGGTGTCATTCCGAGTGCTGATAGCCCCATTGCTCTGTATTGTGACAACAATGGAGCGATCGCACAAGCGAAAGAACCCAGATCTCATCAAAGATCCAAACACATACTCAGACGATTTCACCTTATCAGGGAAATTATAGACAGAGGAGACGTACACATTTGCAGAGTGTCAACAGATGACAACATTGCCGATCCGTTGACGAAGCCTCTCCCTTCGTCGAAGCATGAGGGTCATGTCAGGGATATGGGCATTAGATGTTTAGCAGTTCATGATTAGAGCAAGTGGGAGACTGTTGGTTTAGTGCTCTATGATGTACTGATTATGAGCTTCATTGAGATACATTCGATGTATTGATACTTTCTATGGTTTATATGAGAGTATTTGATTCATTACATGTTCTAGCATACTAGATCTGTTATGAAATCCATGTATCATTATGAATGATACTAAACTCCCTAGTCTTATGTCGTTATGGGAATAACGACATAATAAGACTAGCATGATGTGTGATTGATGATCTCATAGATGATCATAGGTATTGGATACGATCACAACCATAGGTATTCGTTGCAGAACGGAATACTGGACTGACCCGCATGAGATTGTCACATGGACTAGCGTCATGACTTGAATCTCATACGACGATTCCATGATTGGATCCTAAGACCTGAGATATCTACAGAATCCAACATGAGGAGTTGCGTGCTTTGATTACGTCAAACGTCCTGCGTAACAGGAGGACTATAAAGGCGTGTATCAGGTACGAAACGAATCATGTACTGGATGTTAGATAGTCAAGACGGGATTTGTACCTCTCATAAAAGAGAGAGATATCACTGGGCCCCTCGTGTGAGCAAGACTGTAGAAATGTGTGGCCGCACTATAGACGAACATCGTCTATTTCAGACAGTCGAACTCAGTGAACGAGAAAGCAGTCGAATCAGATAAGGTGGCTGGTCCATGCCTTATGTTCGACATATGATATCGCGATACAAAAGGATCATCAGCCGGAATCATCACTGGCGTTCATATGATCACGAACAAACTCTATTCGAGATAGGTAGTCATAGTGTCTTGCTAGAGACCGCCTATGACTTGTATACCCGAAATAGGGATTTCAGGTTATACTGCTATGTCGAATGAGCCTACAGGGTCACACACGCAGGGAAGGACAAATGCACGAGAGAAAACGACGAAAAACCGAGACGGAAGGGGCTGGAACGGA
>NW_010965010.1:106636-109820 GCF_000463585.1 Tarenaya hassleriana
CTTTTTTTGAAGATTTCCGTCGTGGTCGGTATCTGTCTTTGTTACAGAACCGACATTGCATCAGATCTGAATCGTCTTTCCAGAAAATCATACAGTTGTTCTCGCACACATCAATCTTCTGATACGGTAAACCCAACGTCCGCATTAAACTCTTAGTTTCATAATAAGATTCAGGTGCAGTGTTACCTTCTGGGAGATAATGTTTAAACATCTGGGTGAAACCGTCCATACACCTTTCTGGAAGATTATAATCTGTCTTCATATTCATCAACTGTGAAGATAATGATAACCTTGAAAGACCTTCGACGTATCCATCGTATATCGCCGTATTTGCCGTATGAAGCATACCATAAAACCTTTTTGCTTCTACGTTGGGTTCCTCCTCCATGTGGGGCGATGGAACGATGTTGGGAAATGCATCACTCACCATTTCCGTGTATGGATTCCTTATTTCTTCTCCAAATGTCATCTCCGACGTCGTATTATTGATTTCTTCATATCCAACCATATGTACATCTTGTGATGATGATGTATCATAGGTTTCTCCATGTGCAAGCCAAACAAAAAAATTCGGCATGAAACCTTTACGATATAAGTGATTCCACACTTCACTCAAACTCCGCCATTTTTTATTCTGGCACTTTACACACGGACAAGGCAGCTTTTCGCTCTCCAAATACGACTGATTTGACGTGGCAAACGACATAAAATTTTGCAATCCTTCTTCATATTGCTTTGAGATTTGATTCGTAATAGAATCAATTCTTTCATACATCCATTGTCGAGAATAAAAAGACATTTTTTTGTCACTTTCTATTTTTTTTCTCTTTGCCATGGAGACTCCATGGCGCGGTTGTTAAATAGATTTGGAACGTACGACGGAAATGCGACGGAAAGCGACGGACTCCACAAATTGTGACGGACGCACAACGGAATGCGACGGAATTAGGTCAAAACGAATAAAACGTGTTTAATTACCTGCGACGCACCGAATCCGTCGCAATCCCGACGGAAATGTCTGTCCCCATCCGTCGCTACTTCTGTGCGACGCAATATATCCGTCCCAATCCGTCGCATAATTTTCCGACGAAAGTTCGGTCGCAAATATCGGTCGCAGTCCGTCGCAATTCGTCTGACAAAATTACCGACGGAAATATCCGTCAGTTGTTGTCAAAAGTTTTCGACAGATTGCGCGACGACTTACGACTGATGCAAATCCGTCCCATATCCGTCGTTGTCCGTCGCAAATATCTAAAGCGACGGAATTTCCGTCGCAACTTCCGTCGGTAAATACAGTTTTCCTTGTAGTGAAAGTAGATGCTTCATCTAGGTGCGGTTTCGAAAATCCCTTGTTTATGTAATGCTAAGTGTGTACCTCCCATTACTAGAGCGCCTGTCAAGGCATCGATTGTCCGTAACACGGGTCATGCCAAAGCTAAGCGTACCGGATTATCTTTGTGAGGCAGGGTGGGAAATCGTGGTTCCCACAGCTTGAATATGGTTTACCTTAGGTTAAGTTGTCAAGTTTGACTTGAGACTTAATGGTACAGATGAGACGAGTATGCAATGATATTTGATATCATAGTCTCATAAAGGATCTAAGAATCATATTGGATGTGATTGACATTAGATGTCTACCTAAATAGCATAAGGCTGAGTGTAAAAACTTGTTCTTATGTGAAATACGGATCTTAGTCCCATACAGAAAATTATTATAGGGTTATTTTTCTGTATGGGAATATAGCTCAATTTTGCATCTATGTTGTCATTGTTTGATGATGGACTAGCTGGTAGTAGATCATAGGTATGTAGACACTGATTGATGATGGACTAGCTGGTAGTAGATCATTGATAGAATCTGCATGTAGATGTGTTTTCGTTCTGTTTTGTCTTTTTCTGTAGGACATAGCGTTAACCGGTATTGTACCGAAGTTGACGATGCGATCTATCCTTATGAAGGATAAGACTCTAACCATGGCTTCTAGATCGATCATTGATGCTTATTGGAAGCATGTGGATGATGATCCGGACAAGTCTAGCTTGACGTTTGAAAACATGACCTCGGAATTGCGTAAGCGATTAGAGGACATTGACGATTCTTTGATAGTTGATCAGTTGAATGCGTCATTCCAAAAGAGAGCTGAGAGCCATGGAAAGAATGAAATGGTAGTTGTTGGAAAGAGTTCCAGCAAAAGGAAGCGTTCCAAGAGCAAGGGCAAGTGGAAAGTGACAAGCGTTGCCATTGAACCTAAGCCTAAGTCCAAAAAGGAAGAGTGTTATTTCTGTCATGACCGTTGGGCATTGGAACAGAAATTGTAGACTCTACCTGGAAGATCAGGAGAAGAAGAAGCTTAAAGAAGCTTCGACTTCTAGTGTCTTCGTTATAGAGGCTAATTTGTTTACTTTTACGTCGTGGGTATTAGATACCGGAAACGCCTCGCATATTTGTGGAAATATGAAAGGGTTGCGAGGAAGTAGATAATTGACAAAAGGAGAAGTAGATCTCCGCGTTGGAAATGGAGCAAAAATTGTTGCATTAGCCATCGAGACTTTCGATCTGACTTTACCTTCTAGGCCTTGTATTTGAGTTGCATGATTGTTATTTTGTTGATGCTATTAGCAAGAACATTATAACGATTTCATGCCTAGACTCGGACGATTTCAGATTTGTTATTGAGAACAAAGGTCTATCCATTTATAGAGGTGATTTATTCTATGGTAAAGGTTACCAGTTTAATAGCCTTTATGTTTTGGATGACGAACCGTCAAGATACAGGTCAATCTATAACGTTTATGCCAAACGGTTTAAGCCGAACGACTTAAACCCAACCTTCCTCTGGCATTGTCGTCTAGGCCATATAAACGAGAAGCGCATACAGAACCTTCATTCTGAAGGTCTTCTGGATTCTTTTGACTTTGAGTCTCTTGAATCTTGCGATTCTTGTTTAATGGGCAAGATGACAAAGCATCCTTTCAAGGGGAAAGGACAGAGAGCGACAGAGTTATGGGATCTGATACATAGTGATGTATGCGGACCAATGAGCTGTCCAGCTAGAGGAGGTTATCTGTACTTCGTTACGTTCACTGATGATTTCAGTCGATACGATTATGTCTATTTGATGAGACATAAATCTGAAACACTTGAAATGTTCAGGGCCTTCAGAAACGAAGTACAGAACCAGCT
>NW_010965010.1:110777-125109 GCF_000463585.1 Tarenaya hassleriana
CGTTGTCGTTTGTCAGAATTTGGGGTTGCGACGCTTATGTGAAGCGTCAGATGACTGATAAGTTATCCTCCAAATCTGATAAGTGTTTATTTGTAGGCTACCCTAAGGAAACTAAGGGTTACTACTTCTACATTCCGGCAGAGAACAAAGTGTTCATTGTCAGGAATGCGACTTTTATGGAGCGAGAGTTCGTCTCCAAAAGAGTCAGTGGGAGTAGGGTCGAACTTGAGGAAGTTCGAGAGCAGCAAGTAGACGCTGAGCCGAGTGAGCAAGTTGAAGAAGTTCAACCTGTTTCACTGCCCGTTGTGACTCAACCTTTGTCGAGTGAACCTCGGAGATCAGGCAGGATTTGCCAAGAGCCAACGAGATATGGATTTCTCGTGACTGGGAATGAGGAACTCATGTTATTAGAACATGACGAGCCCACCACATACCCAGAGGCAATGGCGAATCTGGATTCTGAGAAATGGCGCGAGGCTATGAAGTCCGAGATGCAATCCATGTCAGACAACCAAGTATGGACTTTGGTTGATGCATCTGAAGGGATAAAACCCATCGGAAACAAGTGGATCTTCAAGAAGAAGACCGACATGGATGGCACCGTGCACATGTATAAGGCACGACTTGTGGCGAAAGGATTCTGTCAAATTCATGGTATTGACTATGATGAGATCTTTTCGCCCGTATACGACTATGAGATATGGCAAATGGATGTCAAAGCCGCGTTCCTTAACGGGAACTTGACCGAGGATGTGTACATGACACAACCCGAAGGTTTTGTCGATCCGAGGAACCCGAGGATGGTGTGCAAGCTTCAGAGGTCCATTTATGGACTGAAGCAGGCTTCGAGGAGCTGGAACCTTCGCTTTGATGAGACAATCAAAAAGTTTGGTTTCTCACAGAACGAAGACGAGCCATGTGTTTACAAGAAGGTTAGTGGGAGCACAGTAGTTTTTTCTGGTGCTGTACGTGGATGACATTCTCCTTATAGGGAATGACGTTCCTACCTTGCAAGATGTTAAGTCTTGGCTAGGAACGCAGTTTTCTATGAAGGACCTAGGAGAAGCGGCCTATATTCTAGGAATAAAGATCTATAGAGATAGATCGAGGCGTCTTCTAGGATTGAGTCAGAGTACTTTCATCGATAAGGTCTTGAAACGGTTCAAGATGCAAGATTCCAAGAAAGGAACCTTACCGATGAGCAGTGGTACAGTTCTCTGCAAGAGTCAGTGTCCTACGACACCTGATGAGCGAGAACGCATGGATCGGATTCCATATGCTTCGACAATTGGATCTATCATGTATGTCATGCTTTGTACTCGACCGGATGTATCCTACGCGTTGAGCATTACGAGTAGATACCAGTCAGATCCAGGTGAGTCGCACTGGATCGCCGTCAAGAACATCCTGGAGTACTTGAGAAGGACTAAGGATGTGTTCTTGGTGTACGGTGGGTCGGAAGACGAGCTCGCTGTAAAGGGTTACACCGATGCTAGTTTTCAGTCAGACCCGGATGACTACAGATCGCAGTCTGGCTATGTTTTCTGCTTGAACGGAGGTGCTGTTAGCTGGAAGAGTTCCAAGCAGGTGACCGTTGCAGATTCTACTACAGAAGCTGAGTATATTGCAGCGTCGGACGCAGCAAAGGAAGCTGTTTGGATCAGGAAGTTTGTTGGCGACTTGGGTGTCATTCCGAGTGCTGATAGCCCCACTGCTATGTATTGTGACAACAATGGAGCGATCGCACAAGCGAAAGAACCCAGATCTCATCAAAGATCTAAACACATACTCAGATGATTTCACCTTATCAGGGAGATTATAGACAGAGGAGACGCGCACATTTGCAGAGTGTCGACAGATGACAACATTGCCGATCCGTTGACGAAGCCTCTCCCTTCGTCAAAGCATGAGAGTCATGTTAGAGATATGGGCATTAGATGTTTAGCAGTTCATGATTAGAGCAAGTGGGAGATTGTTGGTTTAGTGCTCTATGATGTACTGTTTATGAGCTTTCTTTAGATACATTCGATGTATTGATACTTTCTATGGTTTTATGAGAGTATTTGATTCATTACATGTTCTTGCATACTAGATCTGTTATGAAATCCATGTATCATTATGAATGATACTAAACTCCCTAGTCTTGTGTCATTATGGGAATGATGACATAATAAGACTAGTATGATGTGTGATTGATGATCATAGCGATGATCATAAGTATTGGATACGATCACTGTCATAGGTATTCGTTGAAGAACGAAATACTGGATTGACCCACATGAGATTGTCACATGGACTAGCGTCATGACTTGAATCTCATATGGCGGTTCCATGATTGGATCCTAAGACCTGAGATATCTACGAAATCCAACATGAGGAGTTGCGTGCTTTGAATACGTCAAACATCCCGAGGTGTGGATACGTGTAGAGGGCGAGGTAATCTTCCTGCCTAAGTGATCGGACGAATTCTTCAGTTGATACAAGCCCCGGATCGATTGAGGTAAGCATTCTAACGTTTCTACGATTCATTAGAAGCATGGTTCTAGGGTTTATTAAATTTTTGTTTTATATCCGCTGCGCAAACCCTAGAATCGATCTCTTAGGAATAGGATTCGCTCTAGAGATCCCAGGAAACCCAACAGTGTGGCTCTAACATGACCCGATCGTGTGAGGTGTCCATTGCAAAGTCTGGATTTCTGCGAAGTGATCCGATTGTGTGGCTGAGACATGACACGATTGGGTTAACCTTGTTTCAGTTCTTGTCCTCCTGATGTCATGACCAGACGGCCTGGCTTCTACGCGGAACGGACGTTCTGTTTTTCCTCGCAGAACGGACGGTGTTGATGTCTAGACCGTCCGGTCCAGGTCTGGACCAGACGGTCTGGCCCCTTGCGGAACGGACAGTCCATTTTCACTAGAATGGACGGTCCAAAACGGCTGGACCGTCCGGTCTAGGTCTGGACCGTTCTAGCAACTCTGTAGCCCGTTCTCCTTTTCTAGAAAAGGAAGATTTTGTCATCTTGCCCATCAAACAACAATCGCATGATTCAACTGACTCATAATCAAAAGAGTCAAGAAGTCCAGCAGAATGAAGCTTCGCTATGCGTTTCTCGTTAATGTGGCCAAGCCGACAATGCCAGAGATAGGTCGGGTTTAAGTTGTTCGGCTTAAACCGCTTGGTACTTACATTATAGATCGACCTGTATCTGGATGGTTCATCTTCCAAAACATAAAGGCCATTAAACTGGTAACCCTTACCTTAGAATAAATCGCCTCTATAAATGGACAGACATTTGTTCTCAATAACAAATCTGAAACCATCTGAGTCTAAACATGAAATCGATATGATGGTCCTGCTGATGGCAGGTACAAAATAACAATCATGTAACTCCAATACAAGGCCAGAAGGTAAAGTCAGATCATAAGCCCCGACGGTCAATGCAACAACTTTTGCTCCATTCCCGACGCGGAGATCTACTTATCCCTTCGCCAATTGTCTACTTCCTCGCAGTCCCTGCACATTTGCACAAATGTGCGAGGTACATCCGGTATCAAATACCCATGACGTAGAAGTACACAAGTTAGCCTCTATAACGAAGATACCAGAAGCTGAAGCTTCTGCAAGCTTCTTCATCCTCTGATCTTCCAGGTAGAGTCTGCAATTTCTATACCAATACCCAATAGCATGACAGAAATAACACTCTTCCTTCTTGGGTTTGGGCTTAGGCTTAGTGACAACACTTGTCAATTTCCTTTTGCCCTTACCTTTGGAATGCTTCTTTTTGCTGGAACTCTTTCCAACAACCACCATATCATTCTTTCCTTGGCTCCCAGCTTTCTCTTGGAATGACATATTCAACTGATCAACCATCAATGAATTGTCCATGTCATCTAATTGCTCACGCAATTCCGAAGACATCTTTCCAAGCATCAAACTGGACGCGTCCAGAATCATGCTCCCAATAAACATCAATGATCGATCTAGAAGCCGTGGTAAGAGGCTTATCCTTCATAAGGATAGATTGCATGGTGAGATTAACCAGATTCTTGCAACAGATATATACTACAGAAAATGACAAACAAACAGACAGAAAATATGTAAGTCGCTTAGTACACTTACTAACACAGATAATAGATGCAATATGACAGCCTTCCACTAAGAAAAAACACCCTCAATGAGTTTCTAAGTGAGGTAGGATCCATATTTCACATGCTTTTGAGTCAGCTAGGACATGACGCTCAAAACCATGCTATTTAGGTAGACAACATTTTGTCAATCACATCCTATGCGATTCCTAGATGAGTATGGGATAGTGATATGCTATCACTGCATGTTCCTCATCCCATCCTTACAATCAGGTACAAGTCCGACTTGATAACCCAATTCAAGCTCAACCATATTTGAGCTATGAGAATCACGATTTCTCCATACTGCCTCACCAAGATAGTCAGGCATGCTCAGCTAGGGCATGACCCGTAACCATGACGATCGAGGCCTTGACAGTTGCTCTACTAATGGGCGGTAATAGCTTGAGATTGCATGAGGCATAGGCGACTTGAACACCAGGATACCTTAACTGAATTCAAGTCAGTTCAGTCAAGTTGTTCTGATCAACTCAGTTGAACTACACTTAGTTCTATTGAGTCGTCTATGTACAGAATCCCTTGGCAAACAATTGTTGTTTGCCTTAGATTCGATATCAGAACACCCTCAATATCCTAATTCAGATATTTGATTCGAGACAACGATTGCACAATCAAAACTCTGAATTCTGGATTGTCATCAAGCTTGGTCTTATGTGAGGCTTTGATTCTAATTCTGATAATTGATCCAACACAACGATTGTCCGATCAAAAACCTGAATTTTTCGGAATCCCGGATTGTCCGAGGTCCAGACCGACCGATTCAGCCTGTGGACCGATCGGTCTGACCATTTCAGACCGTTCTGAATTGTTCGGTCTTGGTCCGAGACCCAGACCGGTCGGTCCAACCTTTGGACCGATCGGTCTGGACCTATCCGGACCGAATAGACTGATCTCTGGTCTAAGGTCCTAGACCGGTCGGTCCAACCTTTGGACCGATCGGTCCAGTCTCTTAGACCGAGCGCAGACCGACCCCGAAGACCGAACGTTCCACCAGACTTGGACCGATCGGTCCAAAGACCAGAACAGGCGGTCTGACGAATGTGATCCGAAATCCTCTTATGGTCATCGGTCTAGACCGGTCGGTCCAACCCTTGGACCGGTCGGTCTGACCTAATTTGACCTAAAAAGGAATAACCGCCGTCACGCGTAGACCGATCGGTCTACTCTCTAGACCGGTCGGTCCACGCGACGGTCAGATTTCGGATCTCGGTTTCGGGTCCCGAAAACTAGGGTTTTCATCCCCGTTTCGACGCACCGTCAAGCCTCCAAAGAACCATCGCTCATCCATGCACCATTCAACAATCAAAATCATCAAACAAGCATAGATCTCATGTTTACATGCATTCTAACCATTAAAACCATGAAAAACATGCAAAGATCTATTTCAACAATCAAAATCATCAAACAAGCATAGATCTCATGTTTACATGCATTCTAACCATTAAAACCATGAAAAACATGCAAAGATCTATAGTCTACATGCATTCTAACAATTAAAATCATGCAAACCTACAAAGATCTATTGTTTACATGCACTTTAACAATTAAAATCATGCAAACAAGCAACAGACACGGCGATATACAGAGAACCAGGCTTTGATACCACTTTGGCTTCCCTGCGGGTTCCTAGCATGCGATCTTATCGATCTAGGGTTTGGTTTCTAGGTTTCATGCAGCGGAAGAAAAAAATCTAAACCTAGCCAAACGTCACACAAAACCAATTGTGCAATAACCCGAATAAATGTGTATATCACCGTGGGATTCGAATACTTACCTTGTTCTATCAAGATCTGGAAGTATCAATCGATCCAGGGCCTGTTTTAATCACCTAGAGTTGAAAGCACAACTCATCTACACATATCCACACAAGCTGGATGAATTCCAACACTTTGGAACGTATCTGCTAGGATTTGTAAAGAGAAAAACGATGTCCTTGACTTGGAATCGATATTCCGGTGTTTTGAACTCAAGAGAAAGTTTCTCCAAAGCTCTAGGAAGTGTCTAGGACGTCTGAGGATGATTGCCTAGGGTTTGTGGCGGCTCCCTTAATTAATTAAAATTGCCCAAAACCCTAAAACGCGAAAAAAGAAATTATCCCGTAAGTCGGACCGTGCGGTCTAAGTCTGGACCGGACGGTCTGGCATCTACGCGGAACGAACGTTCTGTTTTTCCTCGCAGAACGGACGGTCTTGATGTCTGGACCGTCCGGTCCAGGTCTAGACCGGACGGTCTGGCCCCTTGCGGAACGGACAGTCCATTTTCACTAGAACGGACGGTCCGAAACGGCTGGACCGTCCAGTCTAGGTCTGGACCGGACGGTCTGGCCATCTGGAACTCTTCCAGCTCTTTCCGTCGTTCCTTTCTCGCGTCTTTATCTTCACGTGTGATCCATCCCTAATGGTGTGTGACCCTGTAGAGAAAACGACGTCCTTGACTTGGAATCGATATTCCGGGGTTTAGAACTCAAGAGAAAGCTTCTCTACTACTCTAGGAAGTGTCTAGGACGTCTTAGGTTGATTACCTAGGGTTTGGGGCAGCTCCCATGATTAATAGGATTGCCTAAAACCCTAAATATGCGAAAAAGGAAATTTTCCAGAAAGTCGGATCGTCCGGTCTAGATCTGGACCGGACGATCTGACCCCTGTGGAACGGACGGTCTATCTCTATCAGAACGGACAGACCGGCACGGCTGGACCGGACGGTCTTGCCGTCTAGAACTCTTCCAGCTCGTTCCGTCGTTCCTTCTCGCATCGTACTCTTCACATGTGGTCCATCCCTAATGGTGTGTGACCCTGTAGGCCCATTCGAAGTGGTAATGGCTTCGGAAATCCTTTTCCCGAACCACAAGTCATGGTTAGCCTCTAGCAAGACGCCATAACCACCCACCTAGAATAGAGTAAGAGGTGATCTAATAGTTCGAGTTCTGATCCTTTGTCTCACGATGTCGTATGTCGAACAAGGGCATGGAATGAGCCACCCTTAAAGTTCAACCGCTTACTCGTCTAGGCAAATGGACTGATAAAATAGATGTACCTTCATCTATAGCGTGGCCACGCATTTTAATAGTCCGATTTTCACGAGGGGCCCAGCGACATCTTTCCTTCTTAGGAGGTGACAAGTCCCGTATTGCATGTCTACTATCTGCATATGATTCGTGAACGTATCTGAGCAACGCCGTTATGATCATCCGGTTAAAGACGATGTTTGACGCAGTCAAGACACGCCACTCCTCATATCAGATACTCTAGACATCTCAGGTCTGAGGATCCAAGAACGAACCGTTGTATGAGATTCAAGTCATGACTCATGTCTATGTGACAATCTCATGCGGGTCATCCAGTAACTCATTCCACACGAGAACCCATGATTGTGATTTGCATCCAATGCATATGATCATCATCATCTATCACACATCATGCTGGTCTTAATTCATCATTGTTCCCACAATGACAACTGACCAGGGAGTTTAGAATCATCTGCAATGATTCAAGGATATCTACCGTAATATAACAAACATGCCAATCATATAACGGGAAAAGTAATGCATTCATAAACCAATAAATCAGTACATAGTCAAAATGTCATATCACGGATCATCGTAGAGCATTGCAACCAACACTTAGTAGAGCAAACTTAGATTACTTTTCTCTTCATTGTATCCCAGAAACGTATTCCTGGAAGTCCTTTACTCGTATAGGACGGAATAACATTTTTAGAAAAGTGCATGCACGTCTTGAAGAGTTATCCAGTTCCCGATTTACTTTTTTTGTCCTTTTTATATCCCAGATTTCTAACAAATCCTTGTTTGAACTAGTCTGAGTTGGGCATTGTCGGAACTTAGCTTGTGGTTTAAGAGTTGTTCTATGACAGTTCTGAAACTATAGCAGTTCTTTTTGTAGTGTAAGGATAGACAAGTGACAAGGGTGTAATTAAAATTTTGTAAATAGCTTGAACCCTTGTTTGAACTGGTCAGATTTTATGTTTGCTGGAACTGGGACTGCAGTAATGGTTACTATTTCTTCTTCCATTTCCGATGTCCAAACCATTTTGACGTAGGATTTTCTTCTATGCCTTTTTTTTTCTGTGTGTTCATGGGTCGGATTTTGATTATGTAATGCTTGAGTAAAGGGGAATTTGAGCTATTATTTTGTCTTTGAAGAACCTTCTCCTTGTTTATCCTAGTTTTTTATTCTTCTATTAATTTCTATTGATTGTTTCTGACTGGTTCTTATTTAAGTGGGCTTCAAGTTAGATTTTTAACCTGAAGTCTACCGGGTTGAATCGCCTGTGTACAAAAACAAATTGTTTGGGATGTTTTTGGTTCAGAAACATTTTAGTTGCTTCTTCATCTGCTTTGGAAAATGCTAACCTTAGCCATGAGGATTCTGGTTATATTGATTATGTTGGCTCGCAGAGTGCCTCTGGTAGTTTTATTGATTCTGCCTTCTAGGAAGATATTTTCATCACAGGAAGTTCTCTCAATAAGTCGTTTGATGAATACTATAATAATGCGAGTTGTAACGATGCAGGAGCAAAAAATGATTATGTCGAAAAAATTAGAAACGTGCTTATCAAGCACAGTTGGATAAAGAATTGTGAAAATGGGTTCGACATTGATCTTGACCAATACAGAATGAGCAGGATTTTGGATGACATATTTAAGGAGACTTTGGATGCCCCTGTTGCTTATTATTTCTTCAGGTGGTCAGAGTCGTGCATTGGTGCTAAGCATTCAATCATGTCTATCAGCCGAATGATTCATATTTTGTTTTTCGTATTTGGGGAAGATGAATTATAGAGCAGTAGATCTTCTTCTCTGTCTTGTGAAGAAATGTAAAGGAGAAGAAAGATGCTGACATTTGTTGATTGTTGTTGCATCAAGAAAAAAAATAGACATGGCCCTGAAAGTATCATACCAAATTGATCAGTGTGGTTTCTTTCCATCTACTGGGGTTTGCATTTCACTATTTAAGGAAGTATTACGATTTTATGGGTTAGAACTAGCTTGGAAATTTCTAGATCTCATGCTGAGTCGTGGAAGACATCTAAATGTTGCTGCTCTTAGTCTATTCATTGACTAGTATTGCTCTGATGACCGCTTTGATAAAGGTTTGGAATTGCTTATGGAGATGAAACACCATGGAATAAGAGCTGATGTTGTGGCATATACAATTACCATCAATAAATTATGTAAAGCGGGTTTTCTAAGAGAAGCGACTTCTGTATTGTTTAAACTTTCTGTCTTTGGTATATCTCAGGATTTTGTCTCCATCAGTTCTGTCGTTGATGGATATTGTAAGCATGATAATCCAGAGGAAGCAATTAAGATCATCAATTAATTTTCGTCTTAAGGAAAATATTTTTGTGTACAGTAGCTTTCTGTCTAAATTATGTACCAGAGGAGACATGGCTAAAGTTTCTATAGTATTTTACTTGATATCTGATTATGTTTGCTATACTAACATTATTGGTGGGTATTTGTAAATTAGGTGAAACAAGTACAACCTTTCAGTATCTTGGCAAATTTTTGAAAAGTGAAATTCCGCCACCCTTAATGACATATACAATGCTTATGGATGAGCCCAATATCCTGTTTAATAAGATGCTTGATGATGGTCAGAGCCAGACCAGATTTTGTATAATACCCTCATTTATGGATCTGTTGGGTTTCCTGTGATCTCTAAAGCGAATCCTATTCCTAAAAGATCGATTCTAGGGTTTCCGCAGCGGATGTAAAACAAAAATGTATATGAAACCCTAAAACCATGTATGTATGAATCGTAGAAACGTTAGAACGCTTACCTCAATCGATCCGGGTCCTGTATCAATTAATGTGTTCGTCCGACCACGAAAGGGAGGAAGATTATCTCGTCCTCTACACGTTTCCAAACCTCGGAATAGATTCTAACGATTGGAACTTGTCTGCTAGGTCCCAAATCAACTATTCGATATATTGCTTCGAGAAAACGAGACCTAGATCACCTCTTAGACCTTCTTGACTCACCCAAAAGTCTGTAGAAGTTGTCAAAGTCGGCTCTCCTCTATTAGGGTTCTTAATCTCCTTCTTATAAAGTGATTAACCCTAATTTCGGTTTATTTTCGAAAAATCTGAAGACCGGAACGGATGGTCCAGATTTACACATGGACCGTCTGTTCCAACATAGCAGAACGGACGGTCTGTGTCTGGCGATCCGTCCATTCCAGACACTCCAGAACGGACAGTCTACCTTGTCTGGACCGTCGGGTCTAGACCTGTCGGACCGTCGGGTCTGGCCTTCTGGTCCGTCGAATCTAGACCCTTCTGTCTCGGTTTTTCGTCGTTTTTCTCGTGCATTCGTCCTTCCCTGCATGTATGACCCTGTAGACTCATTCGATATAGCAGTATAACCCGAAATCTCCATTTCGAATATACAAGTCATAGGCGGTCTCTAGCAAGACACTATGACTACCTCTCTCGAATAAAGTTTGTTCGTGATCTTACGAATGCCAATGATGGTTCCAGCTGATGATCCTTTTGTATCACGATATCATAAGTCGAACATAAGGCATGGACATGCCACCTTATCTGATTCGACTGTTTTCTTGTTCACTGAGTTCGACTGTACGAAATAGACGACATTCGTCTATAGTGCGGCCACACATTTCACAGTCTCGCTCACACGAGGGGCCCAGCGATATTTCTCTTTTTTACGAGAGGTACAAATCCCATATTGACTATCTACAATCCAGCACATGATTCGTGTCATATCTAATACACGCCTTTATAGTCCTCCCGTTACGCAGGACGTTTGACGCATTCAAAGTACGCAACTCCTCATATTGGATTCCGTATATATCTCAGGTCATAGGATCCAATCATGGAACCGTCATATGAGATTCAAGTCATGACGCTAGTCCACGTGACAATCTCATGCGGGTCAGTCCAGTATTCCGTTCTCCAACGAATACTGTTGGGTTATCTACGGGTTCCTAGCATACGATCTCATCGATCTAGGGTTTGGTTTCTAGGTTTCATGCAGCGGAAGAAAAGATCTAAGCCAAACGTCACACAAAACCAATTGTGCAATAACCCGAAAGAACGTGTATATCACCGTGGGATTCGAATACATACCTCGTTCTATCAAGATCTGGAAGTAACAATCGATCCAGGGCCTGTTTTAATCACCAAGAGCTGAAAGTACAATTCCTCTACACGTATCCACACCGGCGGAAAGGATTCCAACACTTTGGAACGTATCTGCTAGGATTTGTGAAGAGAAAACGACGTCCTTGACTTGGAATCGATATTCCGGGGTTTAGAACTCAAGAGAAAGCTTCTCTAATACTCTAGGAAGTGTCTAGGATGTCTTAGGTTGATTACCTAGGGTTTGGGACAACTCTCATGATTAATAGGATTGCCTAAAACCCTAAATATGCGAAAAAGGAAATTTTCTGGAAAGTCGGTTCGTCCGGTCTAGGTCTGGACCGGACGGTCTGACCCCTGTGGAACGGACGGTCTATCTCTATCAGAACGGACAGACCGGCACGGCTGGACCGACCGGTCCAGGCCTGGACCGGACGGTCTTGCCGTCTAGAACTCTTCCAGCTCGTTCCGTCATTCCTTCTCGCATCGTACTCTTCACATGTGGTCCATCCCTAATGGTATGTGACCCTGTAGGCCCATTCGAAGTGGTAGTGGCTTCGGAAACCCTTTCCCAAACCACAAATCATGGTTAGTCTGTAGCAAGACGCCATGACCACCCACCTAGAATAGAGTTAGAGGTGATCTATTAAAGCCAACAATAGTTCGAGTTCTGATCCTTTGTCTCACGATGTCATATGTTGAACAAGGGCATGGTATGAGCCACCTTTCAAGTTCAACCGCTTACTCGTCTTGGCAAATCGACTGAAAAAATAGATATAACTTCATCTACAGCGTGGCCACGCGTTTTTCACAGTCCGATATCCACGAAAGGCCCAGCGACATCTCTCTTGCTAAGGAGGTGACAAGTCCCGTATCGCATGTCTACTATCTACATATAATTCGTGAACATATCTGAGCAACGCCGTTATGATCATCCGGTTAAAGACGACGTTTGACGCAGTCAAGACACGCCACTCCTCATATTAGATACTCTAGACATCTCAGGTCTGAGGATCCAAGAACGAACCACTGTATGTGATTCAAGTCATGACTCATGTCCATATGACAATCTCATGCGGGTCATCCAGTCACTCGTTCCAAACGAGTACCCATGATTGTGATTTGCATCCAATGCATATGATCATCATCATCAATCACACACACAATAACAACTGACCAGGGAGTTTAGAATCATCTGCAATGATTCAAGGATATTTACCGTAATATAACAAACATGCTAATCATATAACGGGAAAAGTAATGCATTTATAAACCAATGAATCAATACATAGTCAAAATGTCATATCACAGATCATCGTAGAGCATTACAACCAACAATCTCCCACTATGCTCTATGATCTATCCTACAAGTATCTAATCCCCATACCCTTAACATGACCATCATGCTTTGACGAAGGGAGAGGCTTCGTCAGCGGGTCAACAATATTATCATCTGTCGACACTCTGCTTATCTTCAGGTCACCTATGTCGATGATTTCTCTGATCAAGTAAAATCGCTTGAGTATGTGTTTGGATCTTTGGTGTGACCGGAGTTCCTTAACCTGTGCGATCGCACCATTGTTGTTACAGTACAACTCAATGGGAATCTGCAATGCTAGGAATGATGCCCAGGTCTCCCACGAATTTCCTGATCCAAACAGCTTCCTTAGCTGCATCCGATGCTGCTATGTACTCGGCTTCTATAGTCGAATCTGCCACGGTTGGCTGTTTGGAACTCTTCCAACTAATAGCCCCACTGTTCAGGTAGAAAACGTAATCTGACTGCGATCTGAAGTCATCTCTGTCGGTCTGGAAACTAGCATCGGTATAACCCCTTATAGCGAGCTCGTCTTCCAATCCGCCAGACACCAAGAAAAAATCCTTAGTCCTTCTCAAGTACTTAAGGATGTTCTTGACCACAATCCAGTGAGCCTCACCTGGTGTAGACTGATATCTACTAGTCATGCTCAATGCATACGATACATCCGGACTAGTACACAACATGGCGTACATGATGGATCCAATTGCTGAGGCATATGGAATCCTACTCATTCGCTCTTGCTCATACTGTGTCTTTGGACATTGAGTCTTGCTAAGAGCCACGTCATGTCCCATTGGCAAGGCACCCCTCTTGGAGTCTTGCATCTTGAACTGATTCAAGACCTTGTCAATGTATGTACTTTGACTTAGACCAAGAAGCCTTCTCGATCTATCTCTATAGATCTTGATTCCTATAATATAGGCGGCTTCTCCTAAGTCCTTCATCGAAAAGACCGATCCTAACCAGGATTTTACTCCTTGCAAAGTAGGAACGTCATTTCCGATGAGCAATATATCATCCACATAAAGTACAAGGAAGACCACTGCGCTCCCACTGACCTTCTTGTAAACGCATGGCTCATCTTCATTTTGCAGGAAGCCAAACGTTTTGACTGTTGGTTTAGTGCTCTATGATGTACTGTTTATGAGCTTTGTTCAGATACATTTGATGTATTGATGTTTTCTATGGTTTTATGAGAGTATTTGATTCATTACATGTTCTTGCATACTAGATCTGTTATGAAATCCATGTATCATTATGAATGATACTAAACTCCCTAGTCTTGTGTCATTATGGGAATGATGACATAATAAGACTAGTATGATGTGTGATTGATGATTATAGAAATGATCATAGGTATTGGATACGATCACAGTCATAGGTATTCGTTGGAGAACGGAATACTGGATTGACCCGCATGAGATTGTCACATGGACTAGCGTCATGACTTGAATCTCATATGACGGTTCCATGATTGGATCCTAAGACCTGAGATATCTACGGAATCCAACATGAGGAGTTGCGTGCTTTGATTACGTCAAACGTCCTGCGTAACAGGAGGACTATAAAGGCGTGTATCAGGTACGAAACGAATCATGTACTGAATTGTAGATAGTCAAGACGGGATTTGTACCTCTCGTAAAAGAGAGAGATATCACTGGGCCCCTCGTGTGAGCGAGACTGTAGAAATGTGTGGCCACACTATAGACGAACGTCGTCTATTTCAGACAGTCGAACTCAGT
>NW_010965010.1:125400-127366 GCF_000463585.1 Tarenaya hassleriana
AGAACGGACGGTTCGCCGAGCCAGACCCGACGGTCCAGAACGGACTGTCCGTTCCAGAAGGTCTGGAACGGACGGTCCACTAATGCCAGACCGTCCGCCGTTCCAGGCTTCGGGTTTTTCGAAATTAGACCGAATTAGGGTTAAAACCCTAATTAAGTTAGAGCTTTTGCTGGCCGACTTGAGAACTCTTTTGACAGACTTTTGGTCAGATCCAAGAGGTTCAAGAGTGTGATCGAAGTCTCGGTTTCTCGAAGCACAAAACCGAATAGCTGACTCGGGTCCTAGCAGACAAGTTCCCACCGTTGGAATCCATCCCGAGGTGTGGATACGTGTAGAGGGCGAGGTAATCTTCCTCCCTTTCGTGAGCAAACGGATTCTTCAATTGAGACAGGCCCCGGATCGATTGAGGTAAGCGTTCTAACGTTTCTACGATTCATAGAAGCATGGTTCTAGGGTTTCATTAAATTTTTGTTTTATATCCGCTGCACAAACCTTAGAATCGATCTCTTAGGAATAGGATTCGCTCATAAGATCCCAGGAACTCCATCAGTGGTATCAGATCCTGGTTGCTCTGTTTTGATTTCGTAGAACCCGATCACGCACGTTTTAGGATTTGAATTGTTTGAATCCATGTTTGCTTTGATTTCTATGCATGTTTGATGATTGAATCTATTGAGATTGCATGTTTCATGTTGCATAGAGTGCAGGAGTTCGAATTTTGGGTTCATAGAAGAATTCGGATCAGTTTCGGGTCTGATCGGGGCCGAGAACGTCGGAGAATGTGATCTGATCACGTAGTCCTACCCTGGACCGTCCGGTCTAGGAGTTCGAATTTTGGGTACACCGAAGAATTCAGATCAGTTTCGGGTCTGATCAGGGCCGAGAACGTCAGAGAATGTGATCTGATCACGTAGTCCTACCCTAGACCGTCCATTCAAGGTAAGCCAGACCGGACGGTCCAGGGGTGGCGGACTGAGGTGAGACCGAAGGGTCTGGAACGTCCATTCTGTGGCGGAGAACGGACCGTCCGTTCTACTGTCACGGACCGTCCGTTCCGGACATCTCAGACCGTCCGTTCTGTATCCAGAACGGATGGTTCGAGGTCCAGACTCTTAAATTTTTTCGTTTTCGAGGTCCAATTACGTAATTGTTGCCTATTCTGATCAACTGTAACTCAAATAGACATGATTCATTCTTATAGATGGTCCATAGCGAATGAATGCATGTAACTTAATCAAGATATAGGATATGCTTGATTGAGTGGGAGCTTCGAGATTGGGATTACATAATCGAATGGATGGTCTATTCGGATTATGAACAATCGTTGCACAGAAACCGGTTAGATCTAGAAGATCTAAGAGTAAAGCACTTGTCAAGGCCTCGATCGTACGTATCATGGGCCATGCCAAAGCTGGGTGTGCCGTATTATCTTGGTGAGATAAGATGGAGAAATGGTGGTTCTCATAGCTTGAAAGTAGATGCTTGATCTAGTGTGGTTTCGAAAATCCCTTGTTCATGTAATGCTAAGTGTGTGCCTCTCATTACTAGAGCGTCTGTCAAGGCATCGATCATCCTAACACGGGACATGCCAAAGCTGAGCGTGCCGGATTATATTTGTGAGGCAGGGTGGGAAATCGTGGTTCTCACAGCTTGAATATGGTTAATCTTAGGTTAAGTTGTCAAGTTTGACTTGAGACTTAATGGTACAGATGAGACGAGTATGCAATGATATTTGATATCATAGTCTCATAAAGGATCTAAGAGTCATATTGGATGTGATTGACATTAGATGTCTACCTAAATAGCATAAGGATAGATGTAACAATTTATTCTTGTGTGAAATATGTATCTTTGTCCCATATAGAAAATTATTGTAGGGTTAGTTTTCTTTATGGGAATATAGCTTGTGTTTGCATCTATGTTGTCATTGATTGATGATGGACTAGCTGGTAGTAGATCATTGATA
>NW_010965010.1:127858-128994 GCF_000463585.1 Tarenaya hassleriana
TCGATGTTGACTTGGTTGCAGACTTGATCCTGATGTCATTGCCCGATGACTATAACCTGTTCGTTATGCAGTATCATATGCACGGGATGACTAAGAGCTTAGCCTAACTGCATGGGATGCTGAAATCGGCCGAGCAGGATATAGTGGTGCCCAAGACTGTGCTTGCTGTTGAGAACAACTCCAGCAAGAAGCGGCGGGGCAAAGCCAAAAAGAAGGCGGCGCCTAAGCCTAAGCCCGATAAGGGTGACTGTCATTACTGCGGAGTGTCTGGACACTGGAAGTGTAACTGTCACCTTTACTTGGAGGTCTGAAGGATAAGAAGCTTGGTGAAGCTTCTGCCTCAGGTATTCATGTTATAGAAGCTAACATTTGTACTACATCTTCGTGGGTATTAGATACCGGAAGTGCCTCGCACATTTGTGGAAATGTGCAGGGACTAAGAAGAAGTAGGATGATGGCTAAGGGAGAAGCGGATCTACGCGTCGGAAATGGAGCAAGAGTTGCTGCATTGTGTGTTGGTGTTTACGATTTGCATCTTCCTTCTGGACTTGTTTTAGAGCTTAGTAATTGTTACTATGTTCCTGCGATTAGCAGAAACATTATTTCTATTTCTTGTCTGGATTTGGATGGTTTTCGATTTGTGATTGAGAACTCGAGTTTGATGATTTATCGAGACGATATTTACTATGATAATAGTTATCTAGTTAATGGTTTATAACATCATCTATCTATAGCGTGAGTACTAAACGGTTTAAGCCGAACGACTTAAACCCGACCTTCCTCTGGCATTGTCGTCTAGGCCATATAAACGAGAAGCGCATTCAGAAGCTTCATTCTGAAGGTCTTCTGGATTCATTTGACTTTGAGTCTCTTGAATCTTGCAAGTCTTATTTGATGGGCAAGATGACAAAGCATCCTTTCAAGGGGAAATGACAGAGAATGACAGAGTTATTGGATCTGATACATAGTGATGTATGCGGGCCAATGAGCTGTCCAGCTAGAGGATGTTATCTGTATTTCGTTACGTTCACTGATGATTTCAGTCGATACGGTTATGTCTATTTGATGAGACATAAGTCTGAAACACTTGAAATGTTCAAGGCTTTCAGAAACGAAGTACAGAACCAGCTTGGCAA
>NW_010965010.1:129044-131856 GCF_000463585.1 Tarenaya hassleriana
CTGACTATCTGGTTGATTGTGGTATTGTATCACAATTAACTCCTCCTGGAACGCCACAGTGGAACGGCGTGTCTGAACGGAGGAACCGAACACTGTTAGACATGGTTCGGTCAATGATGAGTCAGACAGATCTTCCAAAGTCCTTTTGGGGCTATGCTTTAGAGATCGCTGCGTACCTACTGAACAGGAGTCCAACAAAGTCGGCTGAAACGACGCCATATGAGATATGTGTTGGGTTTTTAAGCTACGGATTCCTAGCATGCGATCATATCGATCTAGGGTTTGGTTTACTAGGTTTCATGCAGCGGAAGGATAATCTAAACCTAGTCAAACGTCACACGCAACCAAAATCATCCGTAAAACCCCGACAGATCGTGTATATCACCGTAGGAATCGAATACTTACCTCTTTCCTGAAGATCTGAAAGTAGCGATCGATCCAGGGCCTGTTTTAATCACCAAGAGCTGAAAGTACAGCTCCTCTACACGTATCCACACCGACGGGAAGGATTCCAAACGTTTTTGGAACTGATCTGCTAGGATCTGTGAAGTATATGAAGTGGGATCTAATCCCGGGAGCTAGAACTATGAAAGAAACGATTTCTTCTGAGTTTTTGCTCTGTTTTAGGGTTCTTTTTCGCTGTCTTAGGTTGAGGACGGCGTCCAATACCCTTCTTATAAGATAGGAACCCTAATCCTTGTGAAAAGAGACTTTTTCCGAGTATTGACTCGGTCCGAGTCAGAACTCTGACTCGGTCGAGTCAGAACGAATCAGCCCAAGCCCATTGTCAACTCTTCACTCGGCCCATTTAGTATTGACTCGGTCCGAGTCAAAACTTTGACTCGACCGAGTCAAAACATCAGCCAAGCCCAAAACACTTTCTGGGCTTCGGAACTGACTCGGTCCGAGTCAAGTACTGACTCGGTCCGAGTCAGAAGGCTGAAAACGTCCCGACACTCTGATTTGATCCGAAAACGATTTTTCCGACCAAATCCAAGTCTTCCTTTCCGAAACTTCACATATAAGTCCATCCCTAATGGTGTGTGACCCTGTAGGCCCATTCGCAGTGGCAGCAGCCTCGAGAACCATTCCCGATCTACAAGTCATGGTTAGCCTCTAGCAAGACGCCATGACCACCCACGTTGAATTGAGTCAGAGGTGATCTAACCAAGGCAATAACAGCTCGAGTTCTGATCCTTTATCTCACGATATCATAAGTTGAACAAGGGCATGGTGTGAGCCACCCTTCAAGTTCAACCGCTTTCTCGTCTTGGCAAATCAACTAATAAAATAGATGCAACTTCATATCGCAGTCAGGTTATGTTTTCTGCCTGAACGGTGGGGCTATCAGTTGGAAGAGTTCCAAACAGCCAACCGTTGCAGATTCGACTACAGAAGCCGAGTACATAGCAGCATCGGATGCAGCTAAGGAAGCTGTTTGGATCAGGAAATTCGTGGGAGACCTGGACGTTATTACTAGCATTGCAGATCCCATTGAGCTGTACTGTGACAACAATGGTGCGATTGCGCAAGCTAAGGAACCCCGGTCACACCAGAGCTCCAAACACATACTCAGGCGATTTCACTTGATCAGAGAAATCATCGACAGAGGAGACGTGAAGATAAGCAGAGTGTCGACAGATGATAATATTGCCGACCCATTGACGAAGCCTCTCCCTTCGTCAAAGCATGATGGTCATGTTAAGGGTATGGGGATTAGATGCTTGTAGGATAAATCATAGAGCATAGTGGGAGATTGTTGGTTTTAATGCTCTAGGATACTCCGTGATATGACATTTTGACTATGTGATGACTCGTTGCTTTATGAATGCATTACATTACATCCAAGAACGAACCGCTGTATGAGATTCAAGTCATGACTCTGTCCATGTGACAATCTCATGCGGGTCAACCAGTCACTCATTCACAACGTGTACCCATGATTGTGATATGCATCCAATGCATCAATCACACCTCATGCTAGTCTTAATTCATCATTGTTCCCACAATGATAACTGACCAGGGTGTTTAGAATCATTCTATGATGATTCAAGGATAACCGCAATATAACAAACATGCCAATCATATAACGGGGATGTAATGCATTCATAAATCAATGAACCAATACAAAGTCAAAATGTCATATGCATTTCACAATCATGGGTACTCGTTGTGAATGAGTGACTGGTTGACCCGCATGAGATTGTCACATGGACAGAGTCATGACTTGAATCTCATACAGCGGTTCGTTCTTGGATCCTCAGACCTGAGATGTCTAGAGTATCTGATATGAGGAGTGGCGTGTCTTGACTGCGTCAAACGTCGTCTTTAACCGGATGATTATAACGGCGTTGATCAGATACGTTCACGAATCATATGGAGATAGTAGACATGCAATATGGGACTTGTCACCTCCTTAACAGGAGAGATATCGCTGGGCCCTCTCGTGGAAGTCGGACTATGAAAATGCGTGGCCACGCTATAGATGAAGTTGCATCTATTTTATTAGTCGATTTGCCAAGACGAGAAAGCGGTTGAACTTGAAGGGTGGCTCAAACCATGCCCTTATTCAACACATGATATCGTGAGATAAAGGATCAGAACTCGAGCTGTTATTGCCTCAGTTAGATCACCTCTAACTCAATTCAACGTGGGCGGTCATGGCGTCTTGCTAGAGGCTAACCATGACTTGTAGATCGGGAATGGTTCTCGAGGCTGCTGCCACTGCGAATGGGCCTACAGGGTCACACACCAATAGGGATGGACTTATACGTGAAGAATACGAAGAATGGAAACAAGATTTGACCGAAAC
>NW_010965010.1:135939-166620 GCF_000463585.1 Tarenaya hassleriana
AGAAGTCTGTAAGGCCTCTGTTCATTTTGGTTCGTTCGGACTCGGTCGAGTCAACACTTGACTCTGTCCGAGTCAAAACTCTGATCTGTCGTTCTGACTCTTTCGTTCTGACTCGGTCGAGTCAAAACTCTGACTCTGTCCGAGTCAAAACTCTGGGAGACATGTGTGACCCTGTAGGCCCATTCTAAGTGGTAGTGACTTTAGGAACCTTTTCCGAACCACAAGTCATGGTTTAGCCTCTAGCAAGACGCCATGACCACCCATTTAGAATTGAGTTAGAGGTGATCTAACCAAGGCAATAACAGCTCGAGTTCTGATCCTTTATCTCACGATATCATGTGTTGAACAAGGGCATGGTTTGAGCCACCCTTCAAGTTCAACCGCTTTCTCGTCTTGGCAAATCGACTAATAAAATAGATGCAACTTCATCTATAGCGTGGCCACGCGTTTTCATAGTCCGACTTCCACGAGAGGGCCCAGCGATATCTCTCCTATTGAGGAGGTGATAAGTCCCATATTGCATGTCTATTATCTCCATATGATTCGTGAACGTATCTGATCAACGCCGTTATAATCATCCGGTTAAAGACGACGTTTGACGCAGTCAAGATACGCCACTCCTCATATCAGATACTCTAGACATCTCAGGTCTGAGGATCCAAGAACGAACCGCTGTATGAGATTCTAGTCATGACTCTGTCCATGTGACAATCTCATGCGGGTCAACCAGTCACTCATTCACAACGAGTACCCATGATTGTGATATGCATCCAATGCATCAATCACACCTCATGCTAGTCTTAATTCATCATTGTTCCCACAATGATAACTGACCAGGGTGTTTAGAATCATTCTATGATGATTCAAGGATAACCGCAATATAACAAACATGCCAATCATATAACGGTAATGTAATGCATTCATAAAGCAACGAGTCATCACATAGTCAAAATGTCATATCACGGAGTATCCTAGAGCATTAAAACCAACAATATGGACGGGGAAGCGTCCCGCATTGTCGTTTGTCACAATTTGGGGTTGCGACGCATACGTGAAGCGTCAGATGATTGATAAGTTATCCTCCAAATCTGATAAGTGTTTATTTGTAGGCTACCCTAAGGAAACTAAGGGTTATTACTTCTACATTCCGGCAGAGAACAAGGGGTTCATTGCCAGGAATGCGACTTTTATGGAGCGAGAGTTCGTCTCCAAAAGAGTCAGTGGGAGTAGGATCGAACTTGAGGAAGTTCGAGAGCAGCAAGTAGACGCTGAGCCGAGTGAACAAGTTGAAGAAGTTCAACCTGTTTCACTACCGGTTGTGACTCAACCTTCGACGAGTGAACCTCGGAGATCAGGCAGGATTCGGCAAGAGCATGTGAGATACAGATTTCTCGTAACTGGGAATGAGGAGCTCATGTTATTGGGACATGATGAGCCTACCACATACCTAGAGGCTATGACGAGTCCGGATTCCGAGAAATGGTGCGAGGCTATGAAGTCTGAGATGCAATCCATGTCAGACAACCAAGTATGGACTTTGGTTGATGCATCTGAAGGGATAAAACCCATCGGATGCAAGTGGATCTTCAAGAAGAAGACCGACATGGATGGAAACGTGCACACGTATAAGGCACGACTTGTGGAAAAAGGATTCCGTCAAATTCATGGTATTGACTATGATGAGACGTTTTCGCCTGTAGTTATGCTGAAGTCCATCAGGATCCTACTTGCCATAGCCGCATATTATGACTATGAGATATGGCAAATGGATGTCAAGACCGCATTCCTTAACGGGAACTTGACCGAGGATGTGTACATAACACAACCCGAAGGTTTTGTCGATCCAAGGAACCCGAGGATGGTGTGCAAGCTTCAGAGGTCCATTTATGGACTGAAGCAGGCTTCGAGGAGCTGGAACTTTCGATTTGATGAGACAATCAAAAGGTTTGGTTTCTCATAAAACGAAGACGAGCCATGTGTTTACAAGAAAGTCAGTGGGAGCACAGTTGTATTTCTAGTGCTGTACGTGGATAACATTCTCCTTATAGGGAATGTCGTTCCTACCTTGCAAGACGTTAAGTCTTGGCTAAGAACGCAGTTTTCTATGAAGGACCTAGGAGAAACGGCCTATATTCTGGGCATCAAGATCTATAGAGATAGATCGAGGCGACTTCTAGGATTGCATCAGAGTACTTACATCGATAAGGTCTTGAAACGGTTCAAGATGCAAGATTCCAAGAAAGGAACCTTACCGATGAGCAGTGGCACAGTTCTCTGCAAGAATCAGTGTCCTACGACACCTGATGAGCGAGAACGCATGGATCGGATTCCATATGCTTCGGGAATTTGATCCATCATGTATGCCATGCTTTGTACTCCAAGCAGGCGACCGTTGCAGATTCTACTACAGAAGCTGAGTATATTGCAGCGTCGGACGCAGCAAAGGAAGCTGTTTGGATAAGGAAGTTTGTTGGCGACTTGGGTGTCATTCCGAGTGCTGATAGCCCCATTGCTCTGTATTGTGACAACAATGGAGCGATCGCACAAGCGAAAGAACCCAGATCCCATCAACGATCCAAACACATACTCAGACGATTTCACCTTATAAGGGATATCATAGACAGAGGAGACGTACACATTTGCAGAGTGTCGACAGATGACAACATTGTCGATCCGTTGACGAAGCCTCTCCCTTCGTCGAAGCATGAGGGTCATGTTAGGGACATGGGCATTAGATGTTTAGCAGTTCATGATTAGAGCAAGTGAGAGATTGTTGGTTTAGTGCTCTATGATGTACTCTTTATGAGCTTTGTTCAGATACATTTGATGTATTGATGTTTTCTATGGTGTTATGAGAGTATTTGATTCATTACATGTTCTTGCATACTAGATCTGTTATGAAATCCATGTATCATTATGAATGATACTAAACTCCCTAGTCTTGTGTCCTTATGGGAATGATGACATAATAAGACTAGTATGATGTGTGATTGATGATTATAGAAAGGATCATAGGTATTGGATACGATCACAGTCATAGGTATTCGTTGGAGAACGGAATACGGGATTGACCCGCATGAGATTGTCACATGGACTACCGTCATGACTTGAATCTCATATGGAGGTTCCATGATTGGATCCTAAGACCTGAGATATCTACAGAATCCAACATGAGGAGTTACGTGCTTTGATTACGTCAAACGTCCTGCGTAACAGGAGGACTATAAAGGCGTGTATCAGGTACGAAACGAATCATGTACTGGATTGTAGATAGTCAAGACGGGATTTGTACCACTCGTAAAAGAGAGAGATATCGCTGGGCCCCTCGTGCGAGCGAGACTGTAGAAATGTGTGGCCGCACTATAGACGAACGTCGTCTATTTCAGACAGTCGAACTCAGTGAACGAGAAAGCAGTCGAACCTGATAAGGTGGCTTGTCCATGCCTTATGTTCGACATATGATATCGCGATACAAAAGGATCATCAACCGGAACCATCACTGACGTTCGTAAGATCACGAACAAACTCTATTCGAGATAGGTAGTCATAGTGTCTTGCTAGAGACCACCTATGACTTGTATATCCGAAATAGAGATTTCGAATTATACTGCTATATCGAATGAGCCTACAGGGTCACACACGCAGGGAAGGACAAATGCACGAGAGAAAACGACGAAAAACCGAGACGGAAGGGGCTGGAACGGACGGACCAGAAAGTCCAGAACGGACGGTCCGCCCGAACCAGACCGGACGGTCCACGTGAGCGGAACGTCCGTTCCACGTGCTGGAACGGACGGTCCGCGTGTATCTCTGGACCGGCGGTCCAGAACGGACTGTCCGTTCCAGAAGGTCTGGAACGGACTGTCCACTAATGCCAGACCGTCTTTTCTACGTGCTGGAACGGACGGTCCACGTGCATTTCTGGACCGTCCGTTCCAGGCTTCGGGGTTTTCGAAATTAGACCGAATTAGGGTTAAATCACCTTATAAGAAGGAGATTAAAACCCTAATTAAGTTAGAACTTTTGCTGGCCGACTTGAGAACTCTTTTGACAGACTTTTGGTCAGATCCAAGAGGTTCAAGAGTGTGATCGAAGTGTCGGTTTCTCGAAACACAAAACCGAATAGCTGATTCGGGTCCTAGCAGACAAGTTCCAACCGTTGGAGTCCATCCCGAGGTGTGGATACGTGTAGAGGGCGAGGTAATCTTCCTCCCTTTCGTGATCAAATGGATTCTTCAATTGAGACATGCCCCGGATCGATTGAGGTAAGCGTTCTAACATTTCTACGATTCATAGAAGCATGGTTCTAGGGTCTCATTAAATTTTTGTTTTACATCCGCTGCGCAAACCCTAGAATCGATCTCTTAGGAATAGGATTCGCTCATAAGATCCCAGGAACTCCATCAAATCGAAGATTCCACCTCCTCGAAACCTGCTTCAGTCCATAAATGGATCTCTGAAGTTTGCACACCTTCCTCGGACTCTTAGGATCGACAAAACGCTCGAGTTCTGTCATGTACACATCTTCGAGAAAATTCCCGTTAAGGAATGCGGTCTTGACATCCATCTGTCATATCTCGTAGTCATAATACGCAGCTATGGCCAACAGAATCCGTATGGATTTAAGCATCATGACCGGTGAAAAGGTTTCATCATAGTCTATACCATGAATCTGCCGAAACCCTTTCGTGACGAGTCGTGCCATATAGGTATGCACGATGCCATCCATATCGGTTTTCTTCTTGAAAACCCACTTGCATCCAATGGTCTTAATACCATCGAACGAATCGACCAAAGTCCACACTTGGTTGTTATACATGGATTGCATCTCAGACTCCATGGCCTGGTGCCATTTCTCGGAATCGGAACTCGCCACAGCCTCTGAATACGACGTAGGTTCGTCATGTTCTAACAACATGAGTTCGTCGTTTCCAGTCACAAGAAAACCGTATCTTGTGGGCTCTTGACGAATTCTACCAGATCTCCGAGGTCCATTAGGAGGTGTTGTCTCAACAACTTGTGACACACATGTTGAACTATTTCGACCTGTTCACCCGGTTCTTCGACTATTTGTGGTTCTCGAATTTCTTCGACATCTATTCTACTCCCACTAACTCTCTTGGAGACGAACTCTCTCTCCAAGAAAGATCCATTCCGAGCAACAAACACTTTGTTCTCGGATGGGTTGTAGAACCAGTACCATTTTGTTTCCTTAGGGTAACCCACAAATATGCATTTATCAGACTTGGCGGATAGCTTATCAGAAGCCAGACGTTTTACATAAACGTCGCATCCCCAAATCTTCATAAACGCTAACCTGGGACGTTCCCAGTCCATATCTCATATGGTGTCTTCTGAACCGACTTTGTTGGACAGTTGTTCAGTATAAGCGCAGCCGTTTCCAGAGCGTAGCTCCAGAAGGATTTAGGAAGATCGACCTAACTCATCATAGACCGTACCATATCTAATAAGGTTCGGTTCCTCCTCTCGGACACGCCATTCCACTGTGACGTTCCAGGTGGAGTCAGCTGTGAGACAATCCCATAATCTGCCAGATAGTCAGTGAACTCTTGGCTCATATACTCGCCACCTCGATCAGCTCGAAGCAACTTGATCGTCTTGCCAAGTTGGTTCTATACCTTGTTTATGAAAATCTTGAACAATTTTCAGTGTTTCAGACTTATGTCTCATCAAGTAGACATAACCGTACCTATTGAAATAATCAGTGAACGTAACAAAGTACATATAACCTCCTCTAGCGGACGAGCTCATAGGACCGCATACATCACTATGTATGTGTTCTAGCAACTCTGAGCCCGTTCTCCTTTTCTAGAAAAAGGAGATTTTGTCATCTTGTCCATCGAACAAGAATCGCATGATTCAATTGACTCATAATCAAAAGAATCAAGAAGTCCATCAGAATGAAGCTTCGCAATGCGTTTCTCGTTGATGTCACTACAAAAAAACCTACATATAGCGACGGAATTTGCGACGGAAATTTCCGTCGCACAGAAAATTGCGACGGAATGTGACGATTTTATGACAGAATGTGGAAAAAAATTATCCGTCGCAAACAGTCGCAAAATCCGTCGCAATTTGCTACGGTTTGCGACGGATAATTCTATCACAATAATGAAATAGATTATTTGCGAGGAAAATAAAAATTGTGACGGATTCCGAAGGAATATTTCGTCACAATGTATTTGGTTTCGTTTTTCGATTTTGAATTTTGGGCGCGTAAATTAATTTCATTTTGTGACGAATTGCGACGGAAAATTCCGTCGTAAAACGCAATATAAAACCACGAGTCGTCTTCTTCATCAGACTTCAAATATTTTCAAAAAAAAAATAAAAATGCCAAATTTTTCGCATAAGGTAATATATATGTATTTATGTATATATGTGTGTGTTAGATGTGTTTGTGTGTGTTTATGTATGTGTATGTGTGTGTAAGTGAATGTGTATATATATGTGTGAATGTGAATGTGTATGTGTATGTTTATATCTGTGTGTAAGTGAATGTGTATGTATGTGTGTGTGTTTATGTATGTGTATTTGTATATATATGTGAATGTGAATATGTATGTGTATGTATATGTGATTGTATGTGTATATGAATATATGTGTATATGTGTGTGTTTATATGTATGTGTATGTGTTTGGGAAATGTATATGTGTATGTGTTTGTGAAATGTATATGTTGGTTTAGTGCTCTATGATGTACTGTTCATGAGCTTTATTTAGATACATTCGATGTATTGATACTTTCTATGGTTTTATGAGAGTATTTGATTCATTACATGTTCCTGCATGCTAGATCTGTTATGAAATCCATGTATCATTATGAATGATACTAAACTCCCTAGTCTTGTGTCATTATGGGAATAACGACATAATAAGACTAGTATGATGTGTGATTGATGATCACATAGATGATCATAGGTATTGGATACGATCACAATCATAGGTATTCGTTGCAGAACGGAATACTGGACTGACCCGCATGAGATTGTCACATGGACTAGCGTCATGACTTGAATCTCATACGACGATTCCATGATTGGATCCTAAGACCTGAGATATCTACAGAATCCAACATGAGGAGTTGCGTGCTTTGATTACGTCAAACGTCCTGCGTAACAGGAGGACTATAAAGACGTGTATCAGGTACGAAACGAATCATGTACTGGATGTTAGATAGTCAAGACGGGATTTGTACCTCTCGTAAAAGAGAGAGATATCGCTGGGCCCCTCGTGTGAGCAAGACTGTAGAAATGTGTGGCCGCACTATAGACGAACGTCGTCTATTTCAGACAGTCGAACTCAGTGAACGAGAAAGCAGTCGAATCAGATAAGGTGGCTTGTCCATGCCTTATGTTCGACATATGATATCGCGATACAAAAGGATCATCAGTCGGAATCATCACTGGCTTTCGTATGATCACAAACAAACTCTATTCGAGATAGGTAGTCATAGTGTCTTGCTAGAGACCGCCTATGACTTGTATACCCGAAATAGAGATTTCGGGTTATACTGCTATATCGAATGAGCCTACAGGGTCACACACAATAGGGATGGACAAGTACGTGTGCTAAATTATCCCGATTAGGAATCCTAATTGGATTGAGATTCCTAATTGGAATAGGAATCCTAATGGGATTAGGAATCCTATTATGTATAGGAATCCTAATGAGATTAGAATTCTATTACATCTAGGAAACCTAATGAGATTAGAATTCTAACAGGTTTAGGAAACCTAATTAGATTAGGATTCCTAGTAATCTATTCCTTGTCAAATTAGAATATTTGGAAAGTCTATATAAGGAGAATGTCTTCTAGGGTTTTAAGAAAAGAAAAAAGAAAAAAGGAAAAGAAGAAAAAAAGAAGAAAAATAAAACCCTAAGCCTCCAAAAAAAAAACCTTGCACACAAGAGAGATCGAGATCTCTAGTCCTAGCAGACAAGTTCCAAGGTGTTGGAATCCATCCCGACGTGTGGATACGTGTAGAGGGCGAGGTAATTTCCTGCCTTTCGTGATCAGACGTGTTCTTCAATTGATACAGGCCCCGGATCGATTGAGGTAAGCGTTCTAACGTTTCTATGATTCAATAGTAGCATGGTTCTAGGGTTTCATTAAAATTTTTGTTTTATATCCGCTGCACAAATCCTAGAATCGATCTCTTAGGAATTAGATTCGCTCATGAGATCCCAGGAAACCCAACAATGGTATCAGAGCCTGGTTGCTCTGTTTTGATTTCATAGAACCCGATCACGCATGTTTTAGGATTTGAATTGTTTGAATCCATGTTTGCTTTGATATCTATGCATGTTTGATGATTGAATCTAGTGTAGATTGCATGTTTCATGTTGCATAGAGTGCAGGAATTCGAAATTTGGGTGTACAGAAGAATTCGGTTCAGTTTCGGGTCTGATCGGGACTGAGAACGCGGGGAAACGTGATCTGATCACAGAGAACTACCCTAGACCGTCCGTTCTGGTAAGCCGGAACGAACGGTCCAAGGGTGACGGACTGATTGACACAGAACGGAAGGTTGGACCGTCCGTTCTGCCATGCAGAACGTCCGTTCTACTAGGCAGAACATCCGTTCTGACTTTTGCAGTCGAGACCGAACGTTCTGCCAAGCCTGGAACGTCCGTTCTACCTCCAGAACGGACGATCCGAAGTCCAGATTCCGAAAATTTCGTTTTCGAGGTCCGATTACGCAATCGTTGCATAATCTGATCAACTGTAACTCAAATAGACATGATTCATTCTTATGGATGGTCCATAGTGAATGAATACATGTAACTTAATCAAGATATAGTATATGCTTGATTGAGTGGGAGCTCCGAGATTGGGATTACATAATCGAATGGATGGACTATTCGGATTATGAACAATCGTTGCACAGAAACCGATTAGATCTAGAAGCACTATAAGTAAAGCACTTGTCAAGGCCTCGATCGTACGTGTCATGGGCCATGCCAAAGCTGGGTGTGCCGTATTATCTTGGTGAGGCAAGATGGAGAAATGGTGGTTCTCATAGCTTGAAAGTAGATGCTTGATCTAGGTGCGGTTTCGAAAAACCCTTATTCATGTAATGCTAAGTGTGTACCTCCCATTACTAGAGCGCCTGTCAAGGCATCGATCGTCCGTAACACGGGTCATGCCAAAGCTGAGCGTGCCGGATTATCTTTGTGAGGCAGGGTAGCAAATCGTGGTTCCTACAGCTTGAATATGGTTTATCTTGGGTTAAGTTGTCAAGTTTGACTTGAGACTTAATGGTACAGATGAGACCAGTATGCAATGATATTTGATATCATAGTCTCATAAAGGATCTAAGAATCACATTGGATGTGATTGACATTAGATGTCTACCTAAATAGCATAAGACTGAGTGTAAAAACATGTTCTTATGTGAAATACGGATCTTAGTCCCATAATGGAAATTTATTGTAGGGTTAATTTTCTTTATGGGAATATAGCTCATCTGTGTTGTCATTGTTTGATGATGGACTAGCTGGTAGTGGATCATAGATAGATTGACACTGATTGATGATGGACTAGCTGGTAGTAGATCATTGATAGAATCTGCATGTAGATGTGTTTTCGTTCTGTTTTGTCTTTTTCTGTAGGACATAGCGTTAACCGGTATTGTACCGAAGTTGACGATGCGATCTATCCTTATGAAGGATAAGACTCTAACCATGGCTTCTAGATCGATCATTGATGCTTATCGGAAGCATGTGGATGATGATCCGGACAAGTCTAGCTTAACATTTGGAAACATGACCTCGGAATTGCGTAAGCAATTAGAGGACATGACGAATCCCTAACCCATAGTCGTGGATCTACTCACGGTTCAAGGAAAACAACAAAAAGCTCAAAAGAAAAGAGACAAAAGAGAGGAGAGAAAAGCTCATGTAGATGTGTAGTCTTCACGATCGAATTTTCCTTCTTCTTCTCGAAATCCCGTGAACTTCTATTATTCTCTCACCAAAAGCTCTCCAAAAGTCTGTCTCTAAGTGTTCTCTAAGGCTCTCCAAAGTCTGTATAAAGTCTGTCTCTAAGTTCTCTCTAAGGCTCTCCCCTCTACTAGGACGTGGCTAGGTCTATTTTACCCTAGGGCGGCTCCCAAGAGTTCTCCTTTCATTAGAACTCTAAAAATTGTGAATTAGGGTTTTTCTGGGTTTTGACTCGACCGAGTCAAAAGGTTAACTCGGACCGAGTCAAGTCGGACCCATCGGACTCGGACTCTTCACGAATTTGCTCATAACTTTCTGCTCTGGTGTCGGATTTATGCGATTTTGGTGTCTACGTGAAGCTCTTGAAGTTCTCTTTCCAATGGTACCAGTTTCGCATGATTTGGACTTCTGTAGAGAAAGTTATGGATGTCGCAACATGAGTATCTCATCCGGACTTCTCCTCTAACGCTCCAAATAACTCCTTTTCGAGTCCAATCATCTTCGAAACCTGTAACTCTGCAAAACTAAAGCACAACCGGGTTTTGTGTCCTAACACACCTAGAATGCCTATGAATGCATGTGATTATCCCGTAAAACCTAGACAAACTCTCATCAAAATATAGAGAAAAATAGGAGTTATCATATACCACCGTAGGAATCGAATACTTACCTCTTTCCTGAAGATCTAAAAGTAGCAATCAATCCAAGGCCTGTTTTGATCACCAAGAGCTGAAAGTACAGCTCCTCTATACGTATCCACACCAACAGGAAGGGTTCCAAACGCTTTTGGAACGGATCTGTTAGGATCTGTGAAGTGAATAGGGTTTCCAAGACTTGGGATCGAATTCCGGGAACTTGAACCTCAAAAGAACAGTTTCTCTTGTATTCTAGATCTGTCTAGGAGTTCAGAATAACTCTCACTTGGTTGGGACTGTTGGTTTAGTGCTCGATGATGTACTGATTATGAGCTTTGTTCAGATACATTCGATGTATTGATACTTTCTATGAGAGTATTTTATTCATTACATGTTCTTGCATGCTAGATCTGTTATGAAATCCATGTATCATTATGAATGATACTAAACTCCCTAGTCTTGTGTCATTATGGGAATAACGACATAATAAGACTAGTATGATGTGTGATTGATGATCACATAGATGATCATAGGTATTGGATACGATCACAATCATAGGTATTCGTTGCAGAACGGAATACTGGACTGACCCGCATGAGATTGTCACATGGACTAGCGTCATGACTTGAATCTCATACGACGATTCCATGATTGGATCCTAAGACCTGAGATATCTATAGAATCCAACATGAGGAGTTGCGTGCTTTGATTACGTCAAACGTCCTGCGTAACAGGAGGACTATAAAGGCGTGTATCAGGTACGAAACGAATCATGTACTGGATTGTAGATAGTCAATACGGGATTTGTACCTCTCGTAAAAGAGAGAGATATCGCTGGGCCCCTCGTGTGAGCAAGACTGTAGAAATTTGTGACCGCACTATATACGAACGTCGTCTATTTCAGACAGTCTAACTCAGTGAACGAGAAAGCAGTCGAATCAGATAAGGTGGCTTGTCCATGCGTTATGTTCGACATATGATATCGCGATACAAAAGGATCATCAGTCGGAATCATCACTGGCTTTCGTATGATCACAAACAAACTCTATTCGAGATAGGTAGTCATAGTGTCTTGCTAGAGACCGCCTATGACTTGTATTACCGGAATGGAGATTCTGCGTTTTACTGCTATTCCGGATGAGCCTACAGGGTCACACACAATAGGGATGGACAAGTACGTGTGCTAAATTATCCCGATTAGGAATCCTAATTGGATTGAGATTCCTAATTGGAATAGGAATCCTAATGGGATTAGGAATCCTAATGGGATTAGGAATCCTAATGGGATTAGGAATCCTAATGGGATTAGGAATCCTAATGGGATTAGGAATCCTATTATGTATAGGAATCCTAATGAGATTAGAATTCTATTACATCTAGGAAACCTAATGAGATTAGAATTCTAATAGGTTTAGGAAACCTAATTAGATTAGGATTCCTAGTAATCTATTCCTTGTCAAATTAGAATTTTGGAAAGTCTATATAAGGAGAATGTCTTCTAGGGTTTTAAGTAAAGAAGAAAAAGGAGAAGAAGAAAAAAAAGAAGAAAAAAAGGAGAAGAAAAAAAAAGGAAGAAAAATAAAACCCTAAGCCTCCAAAAACCTTGCACACAAGAGAGATCGAGATCTCTAGTCCTAGCAGACAAGTTCCAAGGTGTTGGAATCCATCCCGACGTGTGGATACGTGTAGAGGGCGAGGTATTCTTCCTGCCTAGAGTTATCGGACGAACATATCAATTGATACAGGCCCCGGATCGATTGAGGTAATCGTTCTAACGTTTCTATGATTCAACAATAGCATGGTTCTAGGGTTTCATTTAAATTTTTGTTTTATATCCCCTGCGCAAACCCTAGAATCGATCTCTTAGGAATTAGATTCGCTCATGAGATCCCAGGAAATCCAACAGTCTGAGATGCAATCCATGTCAGACAACCAAGTATGGACTCTAGTTGATGCATCTGAAGGGATAAAACCCATCGGATGCAAGTGGATCTTTAAGAAGAAGACCGACATGGATGGCAACGTGCACACGTATAAGATACGACTTGTGGCGAAAGGATTCCGTCAAATTCATGGTATTGACTATGATGAGACCTTTTCGCCCGTAGTTATGCTGAAGTCCATCAGGATCCTACTTGCCATAGCCGCATATTATGACTATGAGATATGGCAAATGGATGTCAAGACCGCGTTCCTTAACGGGAACTTGACCGAGGATGTGTACATGACACAACCCGAAGGTTTTGTCGATCCGAGGAACCCGAGGATGGTGTGCAAGCTTCAGAGGTCCATTTATGGACTGAAGCAGGCTTCGAGGAGCTGGAACCTTCGCTTTGATGAGACAATCAAAAAGTTTGGTTTCTCACAGAACGAGGACGAGCCATGTGTTTACAAGAATGTTAGTGGGAGCACAGTAGTTTTTCTGGTGCTGTATGTGGATGACATTCTCCTTATAGGGAATGACGTTCCTACCTTGCAAGATGTTAAGTCTTGGCTAGGAACGCAGTTTTCTATGAAGGACCTAGGAGAAGCGGCCTATATTCTAGGAATAAAGATCTATAGAGATAGATCGAGGCGTCTTCTAGGATTGTGTCAGAGTACTTACATCGATAAGGTCTTGAAACGGTTCAAGATGCAAGATTCCAAGAAAGGAACCTTACCGATGAGCAGTGGCACAGTTCTCTGCAAGAGTCAGTGTCCTACGACACCTGATGAGCGAGAACGCATGGATCGGATTCCATATGCTTCGGCAATTGGATCCATCATGTATGTCATGCTTTGTACTCGACCGGATGTATCCTACGCGTTGAGCATTACGAGTAGATATCAGTCAGATCCAGGTGAGTCGCACTGGATCGCCGTCAAGAACGTCCTGAAGTACTTGAGAAGGACTAAGGATGTGTTCTTGGTATACGGTGGGTCGGAAGACGAGCTCGCTGTAAGAGGTTACACCGATGCTAGTTTTCAGTCAGACCCGGATGACTACAGATCGCAGTCTGGCTATGTTTTCTGTTTGAACGGAGGCGCTGTTAGCTGGAAGAGTTCCAAGCAGGCGACCGTTGCAGATTCTACTACAGAAGCTGAGTATATTGCAGCGTCGGACGCAGCAAAGGAAGCTGTTTGGATCAGAAAGTTTGTTGGTGATTTGGGTGTCATTCCGAGTGCTGATAGCCCCATTGCTCTGTATTGTGACAACAATGGAGCGATCGCACAAGCGAAAGAACCCAGATCCCATCAACGATCCAAACACATACTCAGACGATTTCACCTTATCAGGGAGATTATAGACAGAGGAGACGTGCACATTTGCAGAGTGTCGACAGATGACAACATTGTCGATCCGTTGACGAAGCCTCTCCCTTCGTCGAAGCATGAGGGTCATGTTAGGGATATGGGCATTAGATGTTTAGCAGTTCATGATTAGAGCAAGTGGGAGATTGTTGGTTTAGTGCTCTATGATGTACTGATTATGAGCTTTGTTCAGATACATTCGATGTATTGATACTTTCTATGTGTTTTATGAGAGTATTTTATTCATTACATGTTCTTGCATGCTAGATCTGTTATGAAATCCATGTATCATTATGAATGATACTAAACTCCCTAGTCTTGTGTCATTATGGGAATAACGACATAATAAGACTAGCATGATGTGTGATTGATGATCTCATAGATGATCATAGGTATTGGATACGATCACAATCATAGGTATTCGTTGGAGAATGGAATACTGGATTGACCCGCATGAGATTGTCACATGGACTAGTGTCATGACTTGAATCTCATACGACGATTCCATGATTGGATCCTAAGACCTGAGATATCTACGGAATCCAACATGAGGAGTTGCGTGCTTTGATTACGTCAAACGTCCTGCGTAATAGGAGGACTATAAAGGCGTGTATCATGTACGAAACGAATCATGTACTGGATTGTAGATAGTCAAGACGTGATTTGTACCTCTCGTAAAAGAGAGAGATATCGCTGGGCACCTCGTGTGAGCAAGACTGTAGAAATGTGTGGCCGCACTATAGATGAACGTCGTCTGTTTCAGACAGTCGAACTCAGTGAACGAGAAAGCAGTCGAATCAGATAAGGTGGCTTGTCCATGCCTTATGTTCGAAATATGATATCGCGATACAAAAGGATCATCAACCGAATCATCTCTGGCGTTCGTAAAGATCACGAACAAACTCTATTCGAGATAGGTAGAACTCTATTCGAGATAGGTAGTTATAGTGTCTTGCTAGAGACCGCCTATGACTTGTATTCCCGGAATGGAGATTCTGTGTTTTACTGCTATTCCGGATGAGCCTACAGGGTCACACACAATAGGGATGGACAAGTACGTGTGCGAAATTATCCCGATTAGGAATCCTAATTGGATTGAGATTCCTAATTGGAATAGGAATCCTAATGGGATTAGGAATCCTATTATGTATAGGAATCCTAATGAGATTAGAATTCTATTACATCTAGGAAACCTAATGAGATTAGAATTCTAATAGGTTTAGGAAACCTAATTAGATTAGGATTCCTAGTAATCTATTCCTTGTCAAATTAGGATTTTGGAAAGTCTATATAAGGAGAATGTCTTCTAGGGTTTTAAAGGAAGGAAAAAGAAGAAGAAAAAAAAAAGAAGAAAAATAAAACCCTAAGCCTCCAAAAACCTTGCACACAAGAGAGATCGAGATCTCTGGTCCTAGCAGACAAGTTCCAAGGTGTTGGAATCCATCCCGACATGTGGATACGTGTAGAGGGCGAGGTATTCTTCCTGCCTAGAATGATCGGACGAACAGATCAATTGATACAGGTCCCGGATCGATTGAGGTAAGCGTTCTAACGTTTCTATGATTCAATAGTAGCATGGTTCTAGGGTTTCATTAAAATTTTTGTTTTATATCCGCTGCGCAAACCCTAGAATCGATCTCTTAGGAATTAGATTCGCTCATGAGATCACAAGAAAACCAACAGTATATGTGTATGAGTATTTATGTATGTGTATATATGTGTGTATATGTCTATATGTGTGAATGTGTATGTGTGTTTGTGTATATATGAGTATGTGTATATGAAAATATATGTGTATATATATGTATGTATGTGTATGTATATTCGTATGTGTGTAATGTATGTGTATCAATGTATGTGTATATAGGTGTATGTGTATGTGAAAATGTATATATGTATGTGTATATATAGTATATAATTTTTTTATATTTTTTTAAAATTTTTTAAAACATTTGCGACGGAATGCGACGGAAAAAATTCCGTCGCAAATTGCGACAGAATTATCCGTCACTTTCCGTCGCAAAACGCAGATTTTCTTCGTCGCAAAAGCGCGACGGATTAACGACCATTATACGTTTGCAACAGCGCTATAGCGACGGATTTTTTCGTCGCTATATAACTATTTTTTTGTAGTGTGTCGCCTAGTCGACAATGCCAAATATAGGTCGGGTTTAAGTCGTTCAGCTTAAAACGCTTGGTACTAACGTTATAGCTCGACCTGTATCTAAATGGTTCATATTCCAAAACATAAAGGCCATTAAACTGGTAATTGTTACTATAGAATAAATCGCTTCTATAAATGGACAGACATTTGTTCTCAATAACAAATCTGAAACCATCCGAGTCTAAACATGAAATCGATATGATGTTCCTGCTAATGGCAGGTACAAAATAACAATCATGCAACTCTAATATAAGGCTAGAAGGTAAAGTCAGATCGTAAGTCCCAACGGTCAATGCATCAACTTTTGCTCCATTTCCGACGCGGAGATCTACTTCTCCCTTCACCAATTGTCTACTTCCCCACAGTCCTTGCACATTTGCACAAATGTGCGAGGCACATCCGGTATCCAATACCCATGATGTAGAAGTACACAAGTTAGCTTCTGCAAGCTTCTTCTTCTTCTGATCTTCAAGGTAGAGTCTGCAATTTCTATACTAATGCCCAACAGCACTCTTTCTTCTTGGGTTTAGGCTTAGACTTAGTGACAACACTTGTCACTTTCCTCTTGCCCTTACCTTTGGAACGCTTCCTTTTGTTGGAACTCTTTCCAACAACTACGATATCATTCTTCCCTTGGCTCCCAGCTTTCTCTTGGAATGACACATTCAACTAATCAACCATCAAAGAATTGTCCATGTCATCTAATCGCTCACGTAATTCCGAAGACATCTTTCCAAGCATTAAGCTGGACACCTCCAGACCATCATCCTCATGCTTCCAATAAGCATCAATGATCGATCTAGAAGCCGTGGTCAGAGGCTTATCCTTCATAAGGATAGATCGCATGGTGAGATTAACCAGATTCCTGCAACAGAAATGTTCTACAGAAAATGACAAACAAACAGACATAAAATATGCAAGTTGTTTAGTACACATACTAACACAGACAATAGATGCAATATGACAGGCTCCCACTAAGAAAAACACCCTCAATGAGTTTCTAAGTGAGCTAGGATCCATATTTCACATGCTTTTGAGTCAGCTAAGGCATGATGCTCAAAATCATGCTATTTAGGTTGACAACACATTGTCAATCACATCCTATGCGATTCCTAGATGAGTATGGGATAGTGATACGTTACCACTGCATGTTCCTCATCCCATCATTACCATCAGGTCCAAGTCCGACTTGATAACCCAATTCAAGCTCAACCATATTTGAGCTATGAGAATCACGATTTCTCCATACTGCCTCACCAAGATAGTCAGGTACGCTCAGCTAGGGCATGACCCGTAACCGTGATGATCGAAGTCTTGACAGCTGCTCTACTAATGGACGGTAACAGCTTGAGATTAAACATGAGGCTTCGTTTGACTTGAATACCAGGATACCTTGACTGAATTCAAGTAATTCCTGTCAAGTTGTTCTGATCAACTCAGTTGAACTACTCTTAGTTCGATTGAGTCGTCTATGTGCAGAATCCCTTGGCCAAACAACAATTGTTTGCCTTAGATTCGGTACCAGAACCCTCTCAAGATCCTAATTCAGATATTTGATTCGAGACAACGATTGCATAATCAAAATTCTGAATTTCTGGATTGTCATTGAGCTTGGTCTTATGTGAGGCTTTGATTCCAATTCTGATAATCGATCCGACACACCGATTGTTCGATCAAAAACCTGAATTTTGGAATCTCGGTTTGTCTCAGGTCCAGACCGACCGGTCCAGACTATGGACCAATCGGTCTGACCAGCTCAGACCGTTCTAACCCGTTTTGAGTCGTTCAGTCTTGGTCCGAGGTCCAGACCGGTCGGTCCGACCTTTGGACCGATCGGTCCAGACCTATCCAGACTGAACGGACTGATCACAGGTCTCTGAGTCCTAGATCGGTCGATCCAACTATTGGACCGATCGGTCCAGCTTCTCGGACCTAGATCAAACCGACAAGAAGACCGATCGTTCAACAGCCCCAGACCGATCGGTCCCAAGACCAGACCGGTCGGTATGTCGAACGTGATCCGACTTGTTCTCTTGTGGTCAGAAGTCCAGACCGGTCGGTCCAACCCTTGGACCGGTCGATCTGACCTAATTTTGACCTGAAAAGAATAGTCGCCGTCACGCGTAGACCGATCGGTCTACACTCTAGACCGATCGGTCCACGCGACGGACAGACTTCGGATCTCGGTTTCGGGTCCCGAAAACTAGGGTTTTCACCCCCGTTTCGACGCACCGTCAAGCCACCCAAAAACCCTCGCTCATCCATGCATCATTCAACAATCAAAATCATCAAACACGCATAGATCTAATATTTACATATATTCTAACAATTAAAATCATGAAAACATGCAAAGACCTATTGTTTACATGCACTTTAACAATTAAAATCATGCAAACATACAAAGATCTATTGTTTACATGCACTTTAACAATTAAAATCATGTAAACAAGCAACAGGCACGGCGATATACAGCCAACCAGGCTCTGATACCACTGTTGGGTTATCTATAGGTTACTAGCATACGATCTCATCGATCTAGGGTTTGGTTTCTAGGTTTCATGCAGCGGAAGAAAATATCTAAATCTAGTCAAACGTCACACAAAACCAATTGTGCAATAATCCGAAAGAACGTGTATATCACCGTGGAATTCGAATACTTACCTCGTTCTATCAAGATCTGGAAGTATCAATCGATCCAGGATCTGTTTTAATCACCAAGAGCTGAAAGTAAAACTCCTCTACATGTATCCACACCGGCGGGAAGGATTTCAACACTTTGGAACGTATCTGCTAGGATTTGTAAAGAGAAAACGACGTCCTTGACTTGGAATCGATATTCCGGGGTTTAGAACTCAAGTGAAAGCTTCTCTAATGCTCTAGGAAGTGTTAGCATGTCTTAGGTTGATTAAGTAGGGTTTGGGGCGGCTCCCATGATTAATAGGATTGCCTAAAACTCTAATTATGCGAAAAAGGAAATTTTTCCGAGTCGCACCGTCCGGTCTAGGTCTGGACCGCACGGTCTGACCCCTGTGGAACGGACGGTCTATCTCTATCAGAACAGACGGACCGGCACGACTGGACCGACCGGTCCAGGTCTGACCGAACGGTCTTGCCGTCTAGAACTCTTCCAGCTCGTTCTGACGTTCCTTCTTGCATCGTACACATGTGGTCCATCCCTAATGGTGTGTGACCCTATAGACCCATTCGAAGTGGTAGTGGCTTCGGAAACCCTTTTCCGAACCACAAATCATGGTTAGCCTCTAGCAAGACGCCATGACCACCCACCTAGAATAGAGTTAGAGGTGATCTAACAAAGCCAACAATAGTTCGAGTTCTGATCCTTTGTCTCACGATGTCATATGTTGAACAATGGCATGGTATGAGCAACAATTCAAGTTCAACCGCTTACTCGTCTTGGTAAATCGACTGACAAAATAGATGTAACTTCATCTATAGCGTGGCCACGCGTTTTTCATAGTCCGATTTCCACGAGGGGCCCAGCGACATCTCTCCTGCTAAGGAGGTGACAAGTCATGTATTGCATGTCTACTATCTACATATGATTCGTGAATATATCTGAGTAACGCCGTTATGATCATCCGGTTAAAGAAGACGTTTGACGCAGTCAAGACACGCCACTCCTCATATCAGATTCAGGTCTGAGGATCCAAGAACGAACCGCTGTATGAGATTCAAGTCATAACTCATGTCCATATGACAATCTCATGCGGGTCATCCAGTCACTCGTTCCAAACGAGTACCCATGATTGTGATTTGCATCCAATGCATACGATCATCACCATCATCAATCACACCTCATGCTGGTCTTAATTTATCATTGTTCCCACAATGACAACTGATACGTGTGTACAGAGTCTAAAATCTATAACCCGATTCACAACTCACCGCAAGGATACGGATCGTCGTAACACGGGGTCGAACGCAAGGACCGGTTGCTAAATCTAAATCTAATCGAGACTAAATCAAAGCAAGTAGAAGTGAAAGTGATAGTGGAAGTATATGGAAAGAATAGAAAATAAGGAAGCAAAGCAATAAAAACGTGTAAACTAGCAATCTAAGATGACTGTGGGTGTCGGAACCGTATTCGCGTGTATGGGTATATGCAAAGCATGCGAGAATCACGATATTGAATCTGTATCCGGGAATCGTCAAGCAACAAAGATAGAGAAATCATCTCCCGACATATAACTCACTGTCTAAAGTTCTCTAAATCCATATCCTTATGTGATTTACCAAACTAGATGCATGAAGAACGCTATCATCAACCCTATATCGATCAAACCATATTCCTATGTGAATAATACGATCTATTCTATCGATTTTGATCCGAAACTAAACCCATATTCCTATGTAGTTCAGAATCTAAAAGAATTGGTTAAGGGGTCAGCAAACACCAATTGAATAAAACGCAAATCGATAAAACCGAAACAAATCCAAATCGCAACCAAGTTAGGGTTCAAACATACCTAAAACACAAACGAATCCCTAACCCACAGTCGTGGATCTACTCACGGTTCATGGAAAAACACTGAGCAAAACCAGAAATAGAAAGAAAAGAGGGAGAAGAAAGACTCATGTCGACAGCAAGCGATCTTCACGTTCCAACTCTCCTTCTTCTTCCCGAAATCCCGTAAAACTCCTATTTCTCTCACCAAATCTCTCCAAAATCTGTATAAAGTCTGTCCCCCTCTCTAGGACGTCTGTAGACCCTTTTTATCAACCCTAGGCGGTGCTCCCGAAGTCCTACTCCCGTTCAAATTCTGAAAATTCGAATATGGGCTTTTTCTGGGTTTTGACACGGACCGAGTCAGTACTCTGACTCGACCGAGTCAAAACGGGGTTTTAGAAATTCGGCCCAGCCCAATCTTCTGACTCAGGCCTTCTGACTCGGGCATGTTGACTCGGGGTGTTCTGACTCGGACGTTCTGACTCGGTCTCTTCGTAACAGGCTTGAATTGGACCATTTTCAGCATGTTGACTCGGCCCAATTTTCGTATTCGACTCTGGCCGGGTCAAGACGGGAAGTTCTTGACGTATTTCATCCCTTTAGCTCCAGATTGCTCTCGCTTTGTTCCAAATCGCGTCCGAGACCTGTAGTCCTATAAAAACACAACCAAACCGAGTTTCGTGGCCTAACATGCCTATAATGCCTACAAATGAATATGATCCTCGTCTAAATCCTATAAAAACGTCCTGGAAATATAGAGAGAATTAGGAGTTATCAAATCCCCCCAAGACTTAAACCTTTGCTCGTCCTCGAGTAAAGAACGAAGGAATAAAATCTGCAAAACAGGGAATGACGAACATCAAATAGCATCATCGTGAGACTCAAAAGCAAAACATCCATCCAATACTAGTTTCCTGAGAATCGTACCCAAACCGATCTACTATGGTCTTCCTACCAAAGACTAATCTACCTAGCCATGAGATTTTTATTGCCACCTAGAACCCATTAGAATCTCTACAACTCACCAAGCCTATTTTTGAACCTATCCTTATCTCAACTTTAACCTTTTCGATCTTAGTTCTACTTCAACCTAGATTTTTACCATTCTGTAGAGTTTCTCTATTGAACGCTAGCACCTCGGGTTTCTAGGACGTTGAAGTTGAAGGATATCGTTTTTCTCATCTCTCTTTTCTTTTCTTTCTTTTCTCTTTTTTTTTCTTTTGATACGATGTCCGACCCACTACTTAGACCCGAACCATCAATCGATGTACTCATGTCCTCGAACGATTTTCGTTGACGAGATTTTGACAGCAGAGTGTCGAGATGCTTTATTTTCCCAAGGCATTTGTTGAACTAGATTTCATCGATCTGCAAGACTCGGAAAGAGATTCTACAAGAAACATATAGCCTGGATATAGTCGTTTCAACTCCACAGGTTCCAAACAACAATCTCATCCCACAAACTATATATAGAAAGTCTGGAGAACTATCAATTCGACACGGTTCAACCATGTTCTACAAAGTCACTAGATCATTAAGATGTTCCTACTCTATCATCCCAAAAATCCTCCAAATGATGTTCAAAACGGGTGTCCGAGGTATGCACGTGAACCTATATGAACCTATATCTATATGTCATATGCAATCATGCAAACCTAACAAAAATCGTCTATATGGAAAAAAAAGAAAAAGAAAACGTGAATGCAACTAATGCAAAGTGATATGCAAAAGTGAAAAATTTTCCTAAGTCTATATGCCATGATAAAATGCACCTAAACTAAATGCAATCCTAAGTAGATAGGCCTGAATGAGTGAAGGATCTATCCACCTCCCCCCAGACTTGAACAATACACCGTCCACGGTGTAGACTCTCGTCCAGAAGAATAGAATCGAAAATAACGTATGAAGAGAACCAGTAAAAGGGTAGAGAATGCTTAGCTCTGCGAAATTCGTTCGCTCGCAATGAAATTAACTCACATCAAACGCCAAAACTCTCACACACTCTGTGAACTGGGATCTATCCAATCGTCGTCAATCGGAAACTGATACTCATCTCTCATGCGTCGGTATGAACGCTCAGAGAACAACAAACGTTATCCGAAAAAAACATAGAGGCTCACATATAAATAGGTCCAGACTATGCAAAATCTGAGTCTCCAAAATACATTCGAAAGTCCTACTACATCTCTACTAAAATAGAAAAGGGAAGACCTACCTGAACTATGGTCTAGTCATCTGCTGGTGCATCGTCTCTGTCGTCCTCCATGAGTACTAGTGGCTGCTCGTCGGGGAATAGTCGGTTGCGGAACCCGCGAAACTTCCCATATAATGCGTCGTGCTGTATCCTGAGTGCCTGCATCTGATCAACCAGCTGGGATGAAGTCCCGCACCATCTGGTGTACATGCTCGTCATCTCGGAGTCGACATGGTTCCGCATGTCCGTCATACCGCTCTCGACCGAACTCCGAATGTCAACCACTGCTCTGTCTACCGAACTCCGCGTGTCCAGCATCGCCTGATACATGAAGCGCTGGAATGTGTATCCATAGCTGTCTGGGCCACAAGTAGGTGGTGGCGGTGATGGTCGCGTGAAGTTCGGCTCTGGAAATGAAGCTGTGGTCGGTGGCAGTGGAGATGACTGGAGCAAGTCATCGGGTAGTCGGGATGTCCCTGCCTCTGAAGTGTGGTGCTCAGAATGTGTGGGCAGTGCAGGCGGCTCGTCGTATGCCTCCTCCTCTAGACCGGATCGCTGTCCTGGTGTGAGGTCTAGTAGGAGCCCCTCTAGCGTGATGGGTGGTAGATGCGTGTTCGGCAGAAGGAGGCGCCTCTTGATGTTGCTGCCGCGCTCATAATACAACCAGTAAGTTCGGCGGCCCTCAATATCGACAGAGGACTTCTGTCGCAGCACCTTGATGTTCAGAGTGGAGGAAGGGCTGCATCGGGTCCTCTCGTATCTGCCAACGTTGACTCCCACTCGTCTAGCAATCCGGGTGATCATACCTCCGACGAACACTTCAACTCCAGAGTCTGCCTGCTGGATCGAGTATAGGTGGAGTGCTACTGGGGAGGCTAGGTCAACGCGAGACATTCCCCAGTCGGACCCATCGTAAAGTGGACTCAGGGCATGTCGGATGAACTGTAGCTCCGTCTGGGATACTGACCCCGGATCTTTCCTAGCAAACAGTATGTTAGCTAGGATCATGTAAAAATACATGACTGCAGGGTGTCGGATCCATGTAGACTTCAGACGACTGGGGATGTAGTCGCGGGATCCTATCTCTGATCAAAACTGTCGTAGTACGGAGCCGCTCATGGATGGAAGCTCGGTCGTCTCCCTAGGTGTAACACCGAGGATCTCAGAGAACTGAGCCATGGTGAGGTGGTAGTGATGCGCGGCTATCCAGAAGGCCATGTAAGCTCTGTGGGTGTCGCCGTCCTGCGGAATTTACAGGCGGTATGATGCTAGAAATTTTGTTGTCAGCTGCCTATATGTCGATTCGCAAGCCTCAAGGATGCTGAGCCATCCTAGTTGGTCGCATAAGCCGTGGACCTGCTCGTAGAATCCTAGCTCGATAATCTCCTCGTCTGGGAATTTCGTGCAGTAGATCAGGTTGGAGAAGTAGACCGTTGTCTGCTGCATGTCAGGGGTGGGCATGCGGAAGCGAGGCTCGTGGTCGCTATCGCTGACTACGTTCGTCGGAGGAGTCAGGGTCATCAATGCGTCCGCCCGTGGTTGGAAAGGAGCAAGCGGTGGAATGTGATCCTCGCAAACGTCGGATGCTCTAGCTCTGATCTTGCGGATGGCCATCTGAAACTCAAGACAAAGACAAGTGAGTGCGACCGGGATCGCAAATACGCGTGGAAAACGGCCCGGATATCGCACAGATGACTAACTCGGCCGAGTCAAGGCTGCCAGGACCGAGTCAGAACGTGCTGTCGATGTAATGGGTGTTGACTCGGTCGAGTCAAAACGTGACTCGGACCGAGTCAGAAAGTGCTCGTCACTTGAACTCCGCGTTTTGCCTCGGTCGAGCCAAAATCTTGACTCGGACCGAGTCAGAACGCTGTTCGTTCCACCGTTCGAAAATCTGCACAAAAAACTCCCGAAATCGCCAAAAACAACCGAAAAAACTCATGGGTAATCAAGAATAAGCATGTATGTGCAAAGATCTGTGTCCTAGTCACTCAAAAACTCATAAAAACTTTCCGATTTGGTGAAAATCACAAATCTCGCTCTTAACCCAAAAATCCGTCCCAAATCCGGAATAAATATGCGTAAATCTTGGCGAAATAGGTATGAATCGTCCACAATCTGCAAAATATAAGTGAGGGGACACATACCGTACGGATTTAGACTGTGAAATCGGTGGAGGCGACTCGGGGTGACAAAGACCGAGTGAAGAGCGTGTTTTCGCGAAAAGGAGAGAAAATGGGGAAGAAAACGGCTGAGTAGAATAAATAGGGTTTCGAAACTCTGACTCGGACCGAGTCAACTCTTGACTCGGTCGAGTCAGTTTACCTTATGCCGATTCATCCTTCGCGAATTGACTCGGTCGAGTCAACACTTGACTCGGACCGAGTCAGAACTCTGTGACACGATCTGAACTCCGTTTCTGCGCTCGACGACCTGCAAATCAAGTTCTATATTCCTGTACCCGAGGGAAAACACCATGTAGGCTCCCAAATCTAAAAAGAAAAGTCTAAAACCCAAATAACATCTCAAAAACAAAACAAAAACCCCGGGTTGCGTCCCAAGAAGCGCTTCCTTATGGTCATTAGCTAGACCGTGCGTGAACTCAGCCTGATGGTGGTATTGTGAGAGGAAGAACACCTCTCTCACCTGCAGGGTCGGCCGGGTTATACAGCTTCAGACGCTGGGCATTTACCTTGAACGTACCACCCGTGCCGTTATACAGCTCAATTGCGCCGTGGTCGTAAACTCGATGGATCTTGAATGGACCGGACCACTTAGACTTCAGCTTACCTGGAAACAATCGCAAATGAGAGTTGAAGAGAATGACAAGATCACCTGAATGGAATGATCGCTGAATGATGTGTCGATCGTGCCATTTCTTCGCTCTCTCCTTGTAGATTTTCGCGTTCTCATACGCGTCAAGTCTGATTTCTTCGAGATGGTGAAGTTGGAGCTCACGTTTCTCTGCAGCGGTCTTCATGTCATAGTTGAGCACCTTGATTGCCCAATACGCTTTGTGTTCGAGCTCAACCTGTAGATGACATGCTTTGCCATAGACTAATTGGAACGGAGTCATACCAATCGGCGTTTTGAAAGCCGTTCGGTAAGCCCATACCGCATCGTCTAGCTTCTGTGACCAATCCTTCCGTGATTTAGCGACAGTCTTCTCCAGAATGGACTTGATCTCCCGGTTAGAAATCTCCACCTGTCCACTAGTCTGAGGATGATACGGAGTAGCAATCCGATGATGAACCCCGTACTTCTTCAGTAGTGTCTCGATGATCCGGTTGACAAAGTGTGTGCCGCTATCGCTAATCACAACACGAGGAACACCAAAACGTAGAAAAATAATCTGTCTAAATAGCCTAACCACAGTCTTAGCATCATTCCTCGCGCTAGCCAAAACCTCTACCCACTTAGTCACATAATCAACCGCAACTAAGATATATACGTTCCCACAAGACGACGGAAAAGGTCTCATAAAGTCTATGCCCCAAACATCAAAAGGTTCCACTTCTAGAATATAATTCTGAGGTGTCTCATGGCGTCTAGAAATGTTACCTGTGCGCTGGCAAGAATCACATGAGGCGACATACCTATGGACATCTTTGAACATCGTAAGCCAATAGAATCCCGCTTGTAGAATCTTCGCTGTGGTCTTCGAAGCGGCGAAATGACCTGCATAATCAGAAGAGCGGCAATGGAAAATTATATGTTGCACTTCTTCCTCAGGAATGCATCGTCTGAACATCCCATCGGTACCACGCTTGAACAAGAACGGATCGTCCCAAAAATAATCCCGTACGTCATGGAGGAACTTCTTCCTTCCGTTATAATTAAGCTCGGACGGGAGTATTTGGGAGACCAGATAGTTCACGTAGTCTGCGTACCATGGGTCTTCTTGTCGGGTAGTGACTACCATAATCTGTTCCTCTCGCAAAGAATCATCGATCGGGAGAGGATCGGGTATCGCAAGGCGTGAAAGATGATCTGCAACTGTGTTCTCCGTGCCTTTGCGATCCCGAATCTCGACGTCAAACTCTTGTATGAGTAGCATCCATCGAATCAGTCGAGGTTTGGCGTCTTTCTTCGTCAGCAAGTACTTCAAAGCCGCGTGGTCTGAGTATACGATCACTTTCCGTCCCACCAAGTACGACCCGAATTTCTCAAAAGCAAACACCACAGCAAGTAACTCTTTCTCAGTAGTAGTGTAATTTACCTGCGCATCATCAAGAATCCGACTTGCATAGTAGATGGCGTGGTGTTTGTGATCCTTCTTCTGCCCCAGCACCGCTCCAACCGCATAATCGCTAGCATCGCACATCAGCTCAAACGGTAGAGTCCAATCGGGGGGCTGTATGATCGGTGGTGAGATCAGAGCTGCCTTCAAACTCTGGAAGGCCTTCGAGCACTCTGAAGTGAACCGGAATGGTACATCTTTCGCGTCCGCGTAGGAATAAGCTCGTTCTTCTCGTTCTGGATCACGGTCATGCCTCCCTTCTTGGGTACAACCTGCACAGGACTCACCCACGTACTATCCGAAATAGGGTATATAATACCCGCATCTAAAAGCTTCATGACCTTCTTCCTAACTACCTCTTTCATCGTCGGATTCAATCTACGCTGATGCTCAATAGAGGATTTCGACTCATCATCTAAGTGAATACGATGCATGCATAACGAAGGGCTAAGTCCCTTAATATCATCTAAAGTATATCCAAGAACACCCCTATAACGTCTAAGCAAATCACTCAACTGTTCCACCTGGGGTTCTAGCAATGCAACATTCACTATAATCGGATAAGTCGAGTTAGGTCCAAGGAAAACATACCTGAGCCCTTCGGGTAAGGGCTTCATCTCCACCTTCGGGGCATTCTCTAAACTCCAATCAGCTTTATTCAGCGTCCCCGTGCTAAGTGGTGGCTTTCTGGGCTCTAGAACGTCTTTAGTAGTCGTCGTGGAGGGTTCGGAGACGTTCCGGACTGGATCGGTGTCGGTGGTGAAAATTAGCTTGCTCAGAGAACTGACTCGGTCCGAGTCAGAATGAAAGGAGGTCGAGTCAACACTTGACTCGGTCGAGTTAGAACTCTACGACACCGAGTCTGAAGCTAACAAAGCTTCGAAATCTTCCAGCGACTTGACTCGGTCCGAGTCAAGCTTTGACTCGGTTGAGTCAGAATACAGAAGCTCGAATTTCTCTTCGGTTTCATCGTCTAACGCCTGTGTGAGCTCCCGAATTGTTGGGTTTTGGGCTACGGATTCCTAGCATGCGATCATATCGATGTAGGGTTTGGTTTACTAGGTTTCATGCAGCGGAAGGATAATCTAAACCTAGTCAAACGTCACACGCAACCAAAATCATCCGTAAAACCCCGTTTAATCGTGTATATCACCGTAGTAATCGAATACTTACCTCATCCTGAAGATCTGAAAGTAGCAATCGATCCACGGCCTGTTTTAATCACCAAGAGCTGAAAGTACAGCTCCTCTACACGTATCCACACCGACGGGAAGGATTCCAAACGCTTTAACTGATCTGCTAGGATCTGTGAAGTGAATAGGGTTTTTTCAAGACTTGGGATCGAATCCCGGGAACTAGAACCTCAAAAGAAACGATTTTCTTGTGTTCTAGATCTGTCTTAGGGTTCTGTAAGTCAAGTTCTCTACTTAGGACGACGTCCAACACCTCCTTATAAGTTAGAAACCCTAATCCTTGTGAAAAGAGACTTTTCCGAGTATTGACTCGGTCCGAGTCAGAACTCTGACTCGGTCGAGTCAGAACGAATCAGCCCAAGCCCATTGTCAACTCTTGACTCGGCCCATTTAGTATTGACTCGGTCCGAGTCAAAACTTTGACTCGACCGAGTCAAAACATCAGCCAAGCCCAAAACACTTTCTGGGCTTCGACCCGCATGGAACTGACTCGGTCCGAGTCAGAAGGCTAAAAACGTCCCGACACTCTGATTTGATCCGAAAACGATTTTTCCGACCAAATCCAAGTCTTCCTTTCCGAAACTTCACATATAAGTCCATCCCTAATGGTGTGTGACCCTGTAGGCCCATTCGCAGTGGCAACAACCTCGAGAACCATTCCCGATCTACAAGTCATGGTTAGCCTCTAGCAAGACGCCATGACCACCCACGTTGAATTGAGTCAGAGGTGATCTAACCAAGGCAATAACAGCTCGAGTTCTGATCCTTTATCTCACGATATCATATGTTGAACAAGGGCATGGTTTGAGCCACCCTTCAAGTTCAACCGCTTTCTCATTTTGGCGAATCGACTAATAAAATAGATGCAACTTAATCTATAGCGTGACCACGCATTTTCATAGTCCGACTTCCACGAGAGGGCCCAGCGATATCTCTCCTATTGAGGAGGTGATAAGTCCCATATTGCATGTCTATTATCTCCATATGATTCGTGAACGTATCTGATCAACGCCGTTATAATCATCCGGTTAAAGACGACGTTTGACGCAGTCAAGACACGCCACTCCTCATATCAGATACTCTAGACATCTCAGGTCTGAGGATCCAAGAACAAACCGCTTTATGAGATTCAAGTCATGACTCTGTCCATGTGACAATCTCATGCGGGTCAACCAGTCACTCGTTCACAACGAGTACCCATGATTGTGAAATGCATCCAATGCATCGATCACACCTCATGCTAGTCTTAATTCATCATAGTTCCCACAATGATAACTGACCAGGGAGTTTAGAATCATTCTATAATGATTCAAGGATACCGAAATATAACAAACATGCCAATCATATAACGGGAATGTAACGCATTCATAAATCAATGAATCAATACAAAGTCAAAATGTCATATCACGGATCATCCTAGAGCATTACAACCAACAATCTCCCACTATGCTCTATGATCTATCCTACAAGCATCTAATCCCCCGCCAAGTCTGATAAATGCATATTTGTGGGTTACCCTAAAGAAACTAAAGGGTACTGGTTCTACAACCCATCTGAGAACAAAGTGTTTGTTGCTCGGAATGGATCTTTCTTGGAGAGAGAGTTCGTCTCCAAGAGAGTTAGTGGGAGTAGAATAGATCTCGAAGAAGTTTGAGAACCACAAATAGTCGAGGAATCGGTCCGAGTCAGAACTCTCGGACTCTTAGGATCGACAAAACCCTCGGGTTGTGTCATGTACACATCCTCGAGCAAATTCCCATTAAGGAATGCGGTCTTGACGTCCATCTGCCATATCTCGTAGTCATAATACGCAGCTATGGCCAGCAGAATCCGTATGGATTTAAGCATCACGACTGGTGAAAAGGTTTCATCATAGTCTATACCATGAATCTGCCGAAACCCTTTCGCTACGAGTCGTGCCTTATAGGTATGCACGATGCCATCCATGTCGATTTTCTTCTTGAAAACCCACTTACATCCAATGGTCTTATTACCATCGAGTGAGTCGACCAAAGTCCATACTTTGTTGTCGTACATTGACTGCATCTCAGACTCCATGGCCTGGTGCCATTTCTCGGAATCGGAACTCGCCACAGCCTCTGAATACGACGTAGGCTCGTCATGTTCTAACAACATGAGTTCGTCGTTTCCAGTCACAAGAAAACTGTTGGGGTTCCCTTCGGGTTCCTAGCATGCGATCTCATCGATCTAGGGTTTGGTTTCTAGGTTTCGTGCAGCGGAAGGAAAGATCTAAACCTAGCCAAACGTCACACAAAAACCAATTGTGCAATAACCCGAACAATCGTGTATATCGTCGTGGGATTCGAATACTTACCTCGTTCTTTCAAGATCTGGAAGTATCAATCGATCCAGGGCCTGTTTTAATCACCGAGAGTTGAAAGCACAACTCCTCTACACGTATCCACACCGGCGGGATGAATTCCAACGCTTTGGAACGTATCTGCTAGGATTCGTGAAGAGAAAAACCGATGTCCTTGACTTGGAATCGATATTCCAATCTCTATAACTC
>NW_010965010.1:166722-169327 GCF_000463585.1 Tarenaya hassleriana
GTTTCCAAAGCATATCCCCAGAAGGATTTAGGAAGATCGACCTGACTCATCATAGACCGTACCATATCCAATAAGGTTCGGTTCCTCCTCTCGGAAACGCCATTCCATTGTGGCGTTCCAGTGGAGTCAGCTGTGAGACAATCCCACAATCTGCCAGATAGTCAGTGAACTCTTGGCTCATATACTCGTCACCTCGATCTGATCGAAGCAACTTGATCGTCCTGCCAAGTTGGTTCTGTATCTCGTTTCTGAAATTCTTGAACAATTCAAGCGTTTCAGACTTATGTCTCATCAAGTAGACATAACCGTACCTACTGAAATCATCAGTAAACGTAACGAAATACAGATAACCCCCTCTAGCGGGCGAGCTCATAGGACCGCACACATCACTATGTATGAGTTCTAGCAACTCCGTAGCCCGTTCTCCTTTTCTAGTAAAAGGAGATTTTGTCATCTTGCCCATCAAACATGAATCGCATGATTCGATTGATTCATAATCAAAAGAATCAAGAAGTCCATCAGAATGAAGCTTCACAATGCGTTTCTCGTTGATGTAGCCAAGTCGACAATGCAAGAGATAGGTCGGGTTTAAATCGTTCGGCTTAAACCGCTTGGTACTAACGTTATAGATCGACCTGTATCTAGATGGTTCATCTTCCAAAACATAAAGGCCATTAAACTGGTAACCCTTACCATAGAATAAATCGCCTCTATAAATGGACAGACATTTGTTCTCAATAACAAATCTGAAACCATCTGAGTCTAAGCATGAAATCGATATGATGTTCCTACTGATGGCAGGTACAAAATAACAATCATGCAACTCCAATACAAGGCCAGAAGGTAAAGTCAGATCATAAGTCCCGACGGTCAATGCAACAACTTTTGCTCCATTCCCGACCCGGAGATCTACTTCTCCCTTTGCCAATTGTCTACTTCCTCGCAGTCCCTGCACATTTGCACAAATGTGCGAGGCACATCCGGTATCTAATACCCATGATGTAGAAGTAAACAAGTTCGCCTCTATAACGAAGATACCAGAAGTCGAAGCTTCTGTAAGCTTCTTCTTCCTCTGATCTTCCAGGTAGAGCCTGCAATTTCTATACCAATGCCCGATGGCATGACAGAAATAACACTCTTCCTTCTTGGGTTTGGACTTAGGCTTAGTGACAACACTTGTCAATTTCCTTTTGCCCTTACCTTTGGAACGCTTCCTTTTGGTGGAACTCTTTCCATCAACTACCATATCATTCTTCCCTCGGCTCCCAGCTTTCTCTTGGAATGACACATTCAACTGATCATCCATCAATGAATTGTCCATGTCATCTAATTGCTTACGCAATTCCGAAGACATCTTTCCAAGCATCAAGCTGGACACGTCCAGATCATTATCCTCATGCTTCCAATAAGCATCAATGATCGATCCAGAAGCCTTGGTCAGAGGCTTATCCTTCATAAGGATAGATCGCATGGTGAGATTAACCAGATTCCTGCAACAGATATACACTACAGAAAAAGACAAACAAACAGACAGAAAATATGCCAGTCACTTAGTACACTTACTAACACAGATAATAGATACAATATGACAGGCTCCCACTAAGAAAAACACCCTCAATGAGTTTCTAAGTGAGCTAGGATCCATATATCCATATTTCATATGCTTTTGAGTCAGCTAGCAATCACATCCTATGTGATTCCTAGATGAGTATGGGATAGTGATACGCTATCACTGCATGTTCCTCATCCCATCCTTACCATTAGGTCCAAGTCCGACTTGATAACCCAATTCAAGCTCAACCATATTTGAGATATGAGAATCATGATTTCTCCATACTGCCTCACCAAGATAGTTAGGCACGCTCAGCTAGGACATGACCCGTAAGCATGACGATCGAGGCCTTGACAGTTGCTCTACTAATGGGCGGTAATAGCTTGAGATTAAACATGAGGCTTCATTTGTCTTGAACACCAGGATACCTTGCCTGAATTCAAGTCATTCCAGTCAAGTTGTTCTGATCAACTCAGATGAACTACTCTTAGTTCGTTTGAGTCGTCTGTATACAGAATCTCTTGGCCAACCAACATTTGCTTGCCTTAGATTCGATACTAGAACTCTCTCAATATCCTAATTCAGATATTTGATTCGAGACAACAATTGCACAATCAAAACTCTGAATTCTGGATTGTCATCAAGCTTGGTCTTATGTGAGGCTTTGATTCCTATTCTGATAATTGATTCGACACAACGATTGTTCGATCAAAAACCTGAATTTTTGGAATCCCGGATTGCCCGAGGTCCAGACCGACCGTCGGTTTAATTTTTGAGAAATCCAAAAACCGGAACGGACGGTCCAGAAGAGCACGTGGACCGTCCGTTCTAGCAAGCCAGAACGGACGGTCTGCCTCTAATGGTCCGTCTGTTCCCGATCGTCATGGAACGGACGGTCTGCCATCCGTGGACCGTCCCTTCCAGACCTTCTGGAACGGATGACCGAATGCAGACCGACCCCGAAGACCGAACGTTCCATCAGACCCAGACCGGACGGTCCAAAGACCAGACCGGACGGTCTGTCTAACGTCATCCGAAATTCTCTTCTGGTCA
>NW_010965010.1:169483-182206 GCF_000463585.1 Tarenaya hassleriana
CGCCGACATGCGTAGACCGATCGGTCTACACTCTAGACTCGGTTTTGGGTCCCGTAAACTAGGGTTTTCATCCCCGTTTCGACGCACCATCAAGCCTCCCAAGAACCATAGCTCATCCATACATCATTCAACAATCAAAATCATCAAACAAGCATAGATATCATGTTTACATGCATTCTAACCATTAAAACCATGAAAAACAAGCATAGATCTATAGTCTACATGCATTCTAACAATTAAAATCATGCAAACCTGCAAAGATTTATTTGTTTACATGCAACTTAACAATTAAAATCATGCAAACAAGCAACAGGCACGGCGATATACAGAGAACCAGGCTCTGATACCACTGTTGGGTTCCCTTCGGGTTCCTAGCATGCGATCTCATCGATCTAGGGTTTGGATTCTAGGTTTCACGCAGCGGAAGGAAAGATCTAAACCTAGCCAAACGTCACAAAAAACCAATTGTGCAATAACCCGAACAATCGTGTATATCGTCGTGGGATTCGAATACTTACCTCGTTCTTTCTAGATCTGGAAGTATCAATCGATCTAGGGCCTGTTTTTTATCACCGAGAGTTGAAAGCACAACTCCTCTACACGTATCCACACCGGCGGGATGAATTCCAACACTTTGGAATGTATCTGCTAGGATTTGTGAAGAGAAAACGATGTCCTTGACTTGGAATCGATATTCCAATCACTAGAACTCAAAATCAAGCTTCTCTAGGTTCTCATGAGTGTCTTGGATGTCTGAGGTTCGTTCTCTAGGGTTTGTGGCGGTCTCTCTTTAATTAGAATTGCCCAAAACCCTTAAAACGCGAAATAGGAAATATGCCCGAAAGTCGGACCGTCCGGTCTAGGTCTGGACCGGACGGTCTGACATTCCACGCGGAACGGACGGTCCGCTTTCCCTCGCCGAAGTCGTAATTGAGTCGTAATAAATTAGTTTTGTCAAATAATAAAACCAATGGACACGTTTTTCGATGTATCAGGCAGTTATTTTCGCACGTTTTTATTCTGGACCGGACGGTCTGGCCATCTGGAACTCTTCCAGATCGCTCCGTCGCTCTTTTCTCGCGTTGTTCTCTTCACGTGTGATCCATCCCTAATGGTGTGTGACCCTGTAGGCCCATTCGATGTGGCAGTGGCTTCGGAAACCTTTCCCGAACCACAAGTCATGGTTAGTCTCTAGCAAGACGCCATGACCACCCACCTAGAATAGAGTTAGAGGTGATCTAACAAAGCCAGCAATAGTTCGAGTTCTGATCCTTTGTCTCACGATGTCGTATGTTGAACAAGGGCATGGTATGAGCCACCCTTCAAGTTCAACCGCTTACTCGTCTAGGCAAACCGACTGATAAAATAGATGTACATTCATCTATAGCGTGGCCACGCATTTTCACAGTCCGATTTCCACGAGGGGCCGAGCGACATCTCTCCTGCGTAGGAGGTGACAAGTCTCGTATTGCCTGTCTACTATCTGCATATGATTCGTGAACGTATCTGAGCAACGCCGTTATGATCATCCGGTTAAAGACGACGTTTGACGCAGTCAAGACACGTCACTCCTCATATCAGATACTCTAGACATCTCAGGTCTGAGGATCCAAGAACGAACCGCTATATGAGATTCAAGTCATGACTCATGTCCATGTGACAATCTCATGCGGGTCATCCAGTAACTCGTTCCAAAAGAGAACCCATGATTGTGATTTGCATCCAATAAAACAACAAAACGCACCGTATTGATTCCTCTTTCTTGCACTTGTTTCAAGTCCTCGCATTTTTGTTTTCTTTTAACTCGTTGGATCCTATATTTGCTGAAATTACTGTTATATCCTCGGAAATGGTCTCGAAGACTTTCTGCTGTTTTCTATTGAATTAGTTGTGTTCTTCTTTGCCATGCTCCTGCTTTTCTAGAACTGTTCTATAATAATAATATTATTCTCTTTTATTTTCTATTATGATAAATTTAGATCCATGAATATTTATTTTTCATATCCTGTAATTAATGTTGAGGAAGAAAAAAAAATAGGAAAATTGTAAATCAAAAATAATAAATGATATGGTAAGTTGCACATGATATCTTTTTAAATAATATTAATGGTGTTATCCAATAATATCTCAAAATTTCAAACCTTTTCCATCTTGTAAATCTCTGGCAGATTCTTTCCACTCCTCAGCTCAACAACGTTTACATACTCTCGTGGATTTGGTTCGGGCTTCCCAGGAAATGTGCCCTGCTGCCTAGAGGGTTGTGATGCCAGCTGTGCGATCTGTGTATCCACTAGCTTCATATGTGCATCCATCCCGTCAAGCCTCCTCTCAAAGATGTCTTGCCTTGCCCTTATGCTCTGTACCTCGGTTTTTAGCTCCGTAAATGATGTCTTCTGATCGAGCATTAGTTGGGCAAGCATCGTCTTGATGTCTGCTTCTTCATTCTTTGCCGGTGGAGGAGCTCGGTAACCCTGATTCTGCTGCTCATATCCTGGATTATGTTGCGCATATCCCTGATTCTGCCCCTGAAAACGTGACTGAGCGAAGCCTGGGGGATTCTGAGGGATTCTGGAAACGCCCTATTGCTGTGCATTCAATGCTCCGCTCGGGTTTCCGTAGGAGAAACCAGGATGGTTCCTAGGCGCGTTCGAGTTGTAGAGATTGGAAGGATTCTGGTACTGATTCCTTCCTACGTAGTTGACATCCTCAACCGGTTCTTCCTCTGATTCTGCCTGATCAACCAGAAACATACCAGGATGGACTTTCTGCGGGTTAGACGTATTCTTGAGTCCCATGTGCTGCTGCAAATGTGCACGTCTCCTCTGTCTATGATCTCCCTGATAAGGTGAAATCGTCTGAGTATGTGTTTGGATCATTGTTGGGACCTGGGTTCTTTCGCTTGCGCGATTGCTCCATTATTGTCACAATACAGAGCAATGGAGCTATCTGCACTAGAAATGACACCCAAGTCGCTAACGAACTTTCCGATCCAAACAACTTCCTTTGCTGCATCCGATGCTGCAATATACTCAGCTTCTGTAGTAGAATCTGCAACGGTCGCTTGCTTAGAACTTTTTCAGCTAATAGCGCCTCCTTTCAAGCAGAAAACATAGCCAGACTGCGATCTGTAGTCATCTGGGTCTGAAAACTAGCATCGGTGTAACCCTTTACAGCGAGCTCGTCGTCCGACCCATCGTATACCAAGAACATATCCTTAGTTCTTCTCAAGTACTTCAGAATGTTCTTGACGGTGATCCAGTGTGACTTACCTGGATCTGACTGGTATCTACTCGTAATGCTCAACGCATAGGATACATCCGGTCGAGTACAAAGCATGGCATACATGATGGATCCAATTGCCGAAGCATATGGAATCCTATCCATGCGTTCTCGCTCATCAGGTGTCGTAGGACACTGACTCTTGCAGAGAACTGTGCCACTGCTCATCGGTAAGGTTCCTTTCTTGGAATCTTGCATCTTGAACCGTTTCAAGACCTTATCGATGTAGGTACTCTGACTCAATCCTAGAAGCCGCCTCGATCTATCTTTATAGATTTTATGCCTAAAATATAGGTCGCTTCTCCTAGGTCCTTCATAGAAAACTGCGTTCCTAGCCAAGACTTCACGTCTTGCAAGGTAGGAACGTCAGTCCCTATTAGGAGAATGTCATCCACGTACAGTATTAGAAAAACTATTGTGCTCCCACTGACTTTCTTGTAAACACATGGCTCATCTTCGTTCTGTGAGAAACCAAACCTTTTGATTGCCTCATCGAAATGAAGGTTCTAACTCCTCGAAGCCTGCTTCAGTCCATAAATGGACCTCTGAAGCTTGCACACCTTCCTCGGGTTCTTTGGATCGACAAAATCTTCGGGTTGTGTCATATACACATCCCCGGTCAAGTTCCCGTTAAGGAACGCGGTCTTGACATCCATTTGCCATATCTCATAGTCGTAATATGCGGCTATGGCAAGCAGGATCCTGATGGACTTCAGCATGACTACAGGCGAAAATGTCTCATCATAGTCAATACCATGAATCTGACAGAATCCTTTCGCCACAAGTCGTGCCTTATACGTGTGCACGTTGCCATCCATGTCGATTTTCTTCTTGAAGATCCACTTGCATCCGATGGGTTTTATCCCTTCAGATGCATCAACCAGAGTCCATACTTGGTTGTCTGACATGGATTGCATCTCGGACTTCATAGCCTCGTGCCATTTCTCGGAGTCGGGACTCGCCTATAGCCTCTGGGTATGTGGAAGCTCATCATGTTCTAATAACATGAGCTCCTCATTCCCAGTCACGAGAAATCCGTATCTTTCTTGGCGAATCCTGCCTGATCTCCGAGGTTCATTAGTCGAAGGTTGAGTCTCAACCGGCAGTGAGACAGGTTGAACGTCTTCAACTTGTTCACTCGGCTCAGCGTCTACTTGTTGCTCTCGAACTTCCTCAAGTTCGATCCTACTCCCACTGACTCTTTTGGAGACGAACTTTCGCTCCATAAAAGTCGCATTCCTGGCAATGAACACCTTGTTCTCTGCCGGAATATAGAAGTAGTAACCCTTAGTTTCCTTTAGCCTACAAATAAACACTATGTATGAGAGCCAATAACTCTGTCGCTCTCTGTCCTTTCCCCTTGAAATGATGCTTCGTCATCTTGCCCATCAAACAAGACTCGCAAGACTCAAGAGACTCAAAGTCAAATGAATCCAGAAGATTCATGATGAAGCTTCTGAATGCGTTTCTCGTTTATATGGCCTAGACGACAATGCCAGAAGAAGATCAGGTTTAAATCGTTCGGCTTAAACCGTTTGATACAAACGTTATAGATTGACCTGTATTTAGACAGTTCGTCTTCCAAAATATAAAGGCCATTAAACTGGTAACCATGTCTAACAGTGTTCGGTTCCTCCATTCAGTTACTGTGGTGTTCTAGGAGGAGTTAATTGTGATACAATACCACAATCAACCAGATAGTCAGAGAACTCTTGGCTCATATACTCGCCACCACGATCATATCGAAGTATCTTGATCGTCTTGCCAAGCTGGTTTTGTACTTCGTTTCTGAAAGCCTTGAACATTTCAAGTGTTGCAGACTTATGTCTCATCAAATAGACATAACCGTATCGATTGAAATCATCAGTGAACGTAATAGAAATACAGATAACCTTCTCTAGCTGGACAGCTCATTGGTCCGCATACATCACTATGTATGAGAACCAATAACTCTGTCGCTCTCTGTCCTTTCCCCTTGAAAGGATGCTTCGTCATCTTGCCCATCAAACAAGACTCGCAAGACTCAAGAGACTCAAAGTCAAATGAATCCAGAAGATTCATGATGAAGCTTCTGAATGTGTTTTCCTTTATATAGCCTAGACGACAATGCCAGAGGAAGATCGGGTTTAAATCGTTCGGCTTAAACCGTTTGGTACAAACGTTATAGATTGACCTGTATTTAGACGGTTCGTCTTCCAAAATATAAAGGTCATTAAACTGGTAACCTTTACCATAAAATAAATCACCTCTATAAAATGGACAGACCTTTGTTCTCAATAACAAATCTGAAACTGTCCGAGTCTAAGCATGAAATCGATATAATATTCTTGCTGATAGCAGAAACAAAATAACAATCATGCAATTCCAATACAAGGCCAGAAGGTAAAGTCAGATCATAAGTGCCGACGGGCAATGCAGCAACTTTTGCTCCATTTCCAACACGAAGATCTACTTCTCCTTTTTTCCAGTTGTCTACTTCCTCGCAACCCTTGCACATTTCCATAAATGTGCGAGGCACTTCCGGTATCTAATACCCACGATGTAGAAGTAAATAAGTTAGCATCTATAACGAAGATACCAGAAGTCAATGCTTCTTTAAGCTTCTTCTTCTCCTGATCTTCCAGGTAGAGTCTACAATTTCTATATCAATGCCCAACCGCATGACAGAAATAACACTCTTCCTTCTTGGACTTGGGCTTAGGTTCAATGACAACGCTTGTCACTTTCCCCTTGCCCTTGCTTTTGGAACGCTTCCTTTTGCTGGAACCCTTTCCAACAACTACCATATCATTCTTTCGGTGGCTCTCAGCTTTCTTTTGGAATGACGCATTCAACTGATCAACTATAAAAGAATCGACCATGTGCACTGATTGCTTACGCAATTCCAAAGTCATGTTTCGACGTATCAAGCTAGACTTGTCCAAATCATCATCCACATGCTTCCAATAAGCATCAATGATCGATCTAGAAGCTGTCGGTACACTACCGGTTGAAGCTATGTCCTACAGAAAAGACAAAATACAACGAACAAAACAAAATGCAGATTCCATCAATTATCTACTACCAACTAGTCCATCATCAATCAATGACAACATAGATACATATACAAGCTATACTCCCATAAAGAAAAATAACCCTACAATAATTTTCTATATGGGACTAAGATCCATATTTCACATAAGAACGAGTTGTTACACTCATCCTTATGCTATTTAGGTAGACATCTAATGTCAATCACATCTAATTGGACTCTTAGATCCTTTATGAGACTATGATATCAAATATCATTGCATACTCGTCTCATCTGTACCGTTAAGTCTCATGTCAAACTTGACAACTTAACCTAAGCTAAACCATATTCAAGCTGTGGGAACCACGATTTCCAACCCTACCTCACAAAGATAATCCGGCACGCTCAGCTTTGGCATGACCCGTGTTACGGACGATCGATGCCTTGACAAGTGCTCTAGTAATGGAAGCTACACGCTTAGCATTACATAAAAAGGGATTTTTTAACCACACTTAGATCAAGTATCTACTTTCAAGCTATGAGAACCACCATTTCTCCATTTTGCCTCACCAAGATAATACGACACACCAGCTTTGGCATGGCCCATGACACGTACGATCGAGGCCTTGACAAGTGCTTTACTCGTAGAGCTCCTAGATCTAACCGGTTTATGTGCAACGATTGTACTATCAAAGATCAACTATTGTTCCTTGATCAGATGTATTACATAATCCGAATAGACCATCCATTCGATTATGTAATCCCAATCTAGAAGCTCCCACTCAATCAAGCATATCGGACTTAAGCAAAGGTTGCATAATCAGACTGAGAAAACGAAAAATTTCGGAATCTGGACCTCGGACCGTCCGTTCTGCATGTAGAATGGGCGGTCCAGCCTTGGCAGAACGAACGGTCTAGCCTCAGAAGTCGGAACAGACGGTCCACAGCAGACGGAACGGACGGTCCAACCTCAGAACAGCTGGAACGGATGGTCTGACACTCAGGCCGTCCGGTCCAGACTCACAGTCCGAGATTTGGATCTTCTGTTCCGTTCCACTCAGTCCGCCACCCCTGGACCATCCGGTCTGGCATACCCAGAACAGACGGTCTAGGGTTACGTGATCAGATCACGTTTTTCCGCTTTCTCGGCCCTGATCAGACCCGAAACACATCTGAATTCATCTGTAGACCCAAAATTCGAACTCCTGCACTCTATGCAACTGAAACATGCAATCTACCATAGATTCAATCATCAAACATGCATAGAAATCAAAGCAAACATGGATTTAACGATTTAAACGCTAAAACGTGCGTGATTGGGTTCTACGAAATTAAACAGAGTAACCAGACTCTGATACCACTTTTGGGTTTCGTGGGATCTCTAAAGCGAATCCTATTCCTAAGAGATCGATTCTAGGGTTTGTGCAGCGGATGTAAAACAAAAATTTATATGAAACCCTAGAACCATGCATGTATGAATCGTAGAAACGTTAGAACGCTTACCTCAATCGATCTAGGGCCTGTATCAATTGATGTGTTCGTCCGACCACAAAAGGGAGGAAGATTACCTCACCCTCTACACGTATCCACACCTCGGGATGGATTCCAACGATTGGAACTTGTCTGCTAGGACCCGAATCAACTATTCGGTATATTGCTTCGAGAAAACGAGACCTAGATCACCTCTTAGACCTTCTTGACTCACCCAAAAGTCTGTAGAAGTTGTCAAAGTTGGTTTTCCTCTATTAGGGTTCTTAATCTCCTTCTTATAAAGTGATTAACCCTAATTTCGGTTTATTTTCAAAAATCCAAAGGCCAGAACGGACGGTCCAGATTTACACGTAGACCGTCCATTCTAGCACAGCAGAACGGACGGTCTGTGTCTGGCAGTCTGTCCGTTCCAGACACTCCAGAACGGACGGTCTACCTTCTCTGGACCATCGGGTCTGGACCTGTCAGACCGTCGGGTCTGGCCCTTCTGGTCCGTCGGGTCTGGACCCTTCTGTCTCGGTTTTTCATCGTTTTTCTCGAGCATTCGTCCTTTCCTGCGTGTGTGACCCAATAGGCTCATTCGATATAGCAGTATAACCCGAAATCTCCATTTCGAATATACAAGTCGTAGGCGGTCTCTAGCAAGACACTATGACTACCTATCTCGAATAGAGTTTGTTCGTGATCTTACGAACGCCAGTGATGATTCCGGCTGATGATCCTTTTGTATCACGATATCATAAGTCGAACACTGATTCGTCTGCTTTCTCGTTCACTGAGTTCGACTGTACGAAATAGACGACGTTCGTCTATAGTGCGACCACACATTTCACAGTCTCGCTCACACGAGGGGCCCAGCGATATCTCTCTCTTTTACGAGAGGTACAAATTCTATCTTGACTATCTACAATCCAGCATATGATTCGTGTCGTACCTGATACACGCCTTTATAGTCCTCCTGTTATGCATGACGTTTGACGCATTCAAAGTACGCAATTCCTCATGTTGGATTCCGTAGATATCTCAGGTCATAGGATCCAATCACGGAACCGTCATATGAGATTCAAGTCATGACGCTAGTCCACGTGACAATCTCATGCGGGTCAGTTCAGTATTCCGTTCTCCAACGAATACCTATGATTGTGATCGTATCCAATACCTATGATCATCTCCATGATCATCAATCACACATCATACTAGTCTTAGTATATCATTATTACCACAATGACATATGACTAGGGAGTTTAGTATTGTTCATAACAATACATGGATTTCATAACATATTAAAGCATGCACAATACGTAATGAATCAAACACTCATCCATAAAACCATAGAAAGTGTCAATACATCCAATGTATCTAAATAAAACTCATATAGCAATACATCATAGAGTACTAAACCAACATTTAGCAGTATAGGGGATATCAGTAGAGCATTCGAGTTGGTTGTTTCGATGGTTACAGAAGGAATACTTCCAAATGATTGTACCCATTAAGCACTTATCATAGGTTTTCAAAAACGAAAGTTTAGGAATCCGGAAAAGCATGCATCCATGAGACTTAAGGAAACCCTTCTTGCCCGTGGTGTTAACATTGATCTTGATAGTTACCTATGTTGTAATTTTTAGAGTAAATGAATGGGGTTTGATAATAATCTCTCAAGAGATTCGTATTTATATGTATTACGAATATGGCGGAGGAGTTATATATTCGTAAATGATATAGTATGAATTGGTGAAGTATATACATGTGTTTGGTGAAGTATATACTTGTATTTAGTAGTGAAATTTAAGTGCAGAAATTCTGTACGGGCTGTAACACGGGCGTGTTAATTCCAACATGGGCAGTGTTAGATTCAACACGGGTTGTGTGAAATGTAACACGGGCTGTAACACGGGCGTGTTAATTCCAACACGGGCAGTGTTAGATTCAACACGGGTTGTGTCAAATGTAACACGGGCGTGTTAATTGCAACACATCCGTGTTAGATTCAACACGGACTGTGTCAATTCTCTGAAAAAATATTATTTTTTGCTCAGACATTTGACACAGACCACGTTAGGTGCAACACAGACCGTGTCAATTCTCTGAGAGAATATTATTTTTGCACAGACATTTGATACGGACCGTGTCAGATTCGACACAGACCGTGTTAAATGTATGGAACATGAACAAATGCGATTTTTCGCATGAAAACTACTAAATTGATGCAACTTTTGACGATGTCTCTTGTTTTATAACCAAAAACGTCAGAGAATTTTGAAGACACGAGATATAATTCTTTTTTAGAGATTTTGAGATCACTTTCGGTAGTTTCTTGCAAAACCTCTCCCGAAAGCTTTCGTTCATCTTCTTCTTCACGTTTCCTTGTCTGTGCATTCTTGAACGAGCAATTCTAGAACGCATTTATCTTCATTATATCTCAAAATCGTATTCCGGTAGTCCTTGCTCATGACGAACGGAATAACGGTTTTAGAAAAGTGTCTTCACGCCTCGAAGAGATATCCGGTCCCTCGGTTCGATTTCGTTCTCGTTTTTTCCATTGTTTTCTTCTCCAGATTTTCTAACAACCTACAATAATTTGCATCTCCCATCAGCTCTGGTTTTTTGATGGGGTGGCATTTCGACAAAATTGTAAGATTGCTTATCATATCGTTTATTCTCGTTGATCTATGACATTCAACTGATCAGTTAGATTGTTCACCACAAACGTTGATTAAAAGTTTCAAGGCGGCGATTAGGTTAGTTATTTCTCATCATAGTTGATGAGATATTCCCCTTGGAAGTATTGTATACTTGTTTATTTGTTTCGTCTGAATCATTTCAAACACAAAATTTCTAGTTTTGCTGGCTTAATGATGGTTTGTTTTCTCCCTTTTCCTTTCAGATGGTGGCTACAAACATTCCGACAGACAATATGCTGACCTCATGAGGGTCACAGAATTGTGGAGACACTGACAGATTTCAAGAATTCTACATCTCAGATGTCACAGTGGAAAATCTGAAAGGAGTAGCTTTGAACTCACTGTTCAATGGTTTTTCCCGAGATTTATTGTAAGCCACAGATGGGCATACACAAGCATGAATACTGATGTGCAGGGTGACAGCAAAGTGATTGTGGAGAAACAATTGTTGTTGTTGGAGACAAGGTTGTACAGTTAAGCGATGCTTTCAAGAATTTGTGGTAAGAGACTGATAACTCTTATTCTTCTCTATATTTTGATGAGAGTTTGTCTAGGTTTTATAGGATAATCACATGCATTAATAGACATTCTAGGCGTGTTAGGATACAAAACCCGGTTGTGCTCTAGTTTTGCAGAGTTACAGGTTTCGGAGATGATTGGACTCGAAAAGGAGCCAATTGGAGCGTTAAAGGAGAAGTCTGGATGAGGTATTCATGTTGCGACATCAATAACTTCCTCTACAGAAGTCCAAATCGTGTGTACCATTGGAAAGAGCACTTCAAGAGCTTCGCGTAGATACCAAAATCGCGTAAATCCGACACCGGAGCAGAAAGTTATAAGCGAATTCGTGAAGACCAGAAAACTGCCAGTGCAGGGCCGGATCCAACTGAATCCGGTCCGAATCAAGACAGCCCAGGAATCTGGATCTGGTCCGGATCCACCTGGAAACGGCCTGGATACAGTCAAAAACCCTGTTTCGCGATTTTCAGCATCATAATGGGAATAGGACTCTTGGGAGCCGCCCTAGGGTTATAAAAAGCCCTAGCCACGTCCTAGAACATGAGAGAACCTTAGAGAACACCTAGATACAGATTTTCGGAGAGCTTTTGGAGAGAGAAGAATAGAAGTTCACGGGATTTCGCGAAGAAGAAGGAAGATTTGATCGCGAAGACTACACATCTACATGAGCTTTTCTCTCCTCTCTTTTATCTCTTTTTCTCTGTTCTTTTTATTGTTTTCCATGAACTGTGAGTAGATCCACGACTATGAGTTAGGGATTCGTATGTGTTTTGGGTATGTTTGAACCCTAACTTGAATTTCGGTTTTGATTTGTTTCGGTTCTATTGATTTGCACTTTTATTGGATTGATGTTTGCTAGCCCCTTGGTCAATTATCTTAGATTCTAAACTACATAGAGATATGAGTTGGTTTCGGATCAAAATCAATAGGATAGATCGTATTATTCACATAGAGATATGGTTTAATCGATCTAGGGTCGATGATAGCGTTCTTCATGTATCTAGAGTTAACTTGAATAGATCGAGAGATTGACGAGTTACTCTGTAGGTAGTGAATTAATAGACCGAGAGGTGAATTCTCTATCTTTGTTGCTTGATGATTCTTGAAAACAAGTCATAATCGTTATTCTCGCATGCTTAGCATATACCCATACACTCGAATACGATCCCGACACCCGTAGTCATCTTTGTTTGATAGGTTACTCATTTTCATTGCTTTCTTATTTTATTTTCCATTTTTTCCACATATTTTCATCATCACTTCCACTTCTACTTGCTTTGATTTAGTTTCGATTAGGATTTAGATTTAGCAACCGGTCCTTGTGTTCGACCCCGTGTTACGACGATCCGTATTCTTGCGGTGAGTTGTGAATCGGGTTATAGATTTTAGACTCGGTACACACGTATCAAGTTTTTGGCGCCGTTGCCGGAGACTGGTTAGCCTATTTCTAGGTCTTTATTGATTCTAGACCTTAGCTTGTTTTCTTTTTCTTTTTCTTTTTGTTTTTCTTTCTTTGGTTTTTGCGGATTCACTTGGTTTCGAGTTCTTCTTTTTCTTTGCGATTTGCAGGGTTCTAGTGCATGACAAGGAGCTCTACACGAAAAGAAGACCTAGTCTATGATCCGGAGATTGAGCGTACTTTGAGGGACATCTGAAATCAGCAGAAAAAAAAGAAGCTATGTCGAGGTCAAGCAGTTCGCACGACCATCAACAAGAGCGTGCGGTTCATGATGAGGAGCA
>NW_010965010.1:187204-187820 GCF_000463585.1 Tarenaya hassleriana
TTTCCAAAATTCGATTTTAGGGTTTTCTAATCTTATTTAAGTTTAGGGTTTCGTCTAAACTTAAAAGAGAGCCGACCTAAAACTCAGACAAACACCCTAGAACCCTAGAGAAGTTGTTCTCTTGGATTTCTATTGTCCCGGGATTGGATCTCGTCTCTTGAGTTACCCTTTTCTTCACTAATCCTAGCAGATTCGTTCCAAACTGTTTGGAATCCTTCCCGTCGGTGTGGATACGTGTAGAGGAGCTGTACTTTCAGCTCTTGGTGATTTAGAACAGGCCCCGGATCGAAACAAAATTCAAGTCTCATCGAGAACGAGGTAAGTAACGATTCCCTCGGTGATATACACGATCTTTCGGGTTCTGCAAGTTTGGTTGCGTGTGACGTTTGACTAGGTTTAGATTTTTCTTCCGCTGCATGAAACCTAGTAAACCAAACCCTAGATCGATATGATCGCATGCTAGGAACCCATAGATTCCCCAACACTTACATTGCACCGAAGCACACCCAACTCCTATCATGCATCAACAGACCGCCCATAGACAGTTTCGAGCTGCCGCCACAGTGCATCACGATGTTTAGTCAGGCGAGTTTCAGAGGGCGGCCTACAGAGGGTC
>NW_010965010.1:188075-188296 GCF_000463585.1 Tarenaya hassleriana
TGACCAGGGAAAAACACCGAGTTGGTCCGGAGCTGACCAAGTTTGGTCAGCCCCGGACCAAGCTCAGTTTTCGAACTGAGCCTGATTTCTGGTCAGCTCGGAGCTGAAAGGAACGGACCGGGTTGGTCCTGAGCTGACCAAGTTTGGTCAGCCCCGGACCAAGCTCAGTTTTGAACTGCGGTCCGTCTGCCTGGTCAGCCTGGGAAGGAGAAACAGACTGA